>NC_025997.2:111783828-111883455 GCF_000442705.2 Elaeis guineensis | reverse complement strand
AAAAAAAGAAAAGAAAAGAAAAAAGAAAAAAAAAAAAAGAAAAAAAAGAAGAAAAAGAAGAAAAAAAAAAGGAGAGAAAAAGAAAAGAAAAGAAAAGAAAAGAATAAATATAATAATAATAATAATAACAAAAAATATATATATATATATACTTATATATATATATATAAATAAATAAATAAATAAAATAAAAAAAATGATAAGAGAGAGAGTTTCTCTCTCTCCTCTCTCTTCTTTCAGTCTGAACCCTGACTTTCTCTCTCTAGAATTTTCTCTCTCTAGAATTTTCTCTCTCTTGATGGATTTTTTCTCTCTCTAAAGTTATTCCTCTAGGATTAGCGAAGTGGAAGGCTTCATTGATGATCTTGATCGAGTATAGGGAAGAGTCTGATTTTAAGTGAGATTTTGATTTTGGGATTTGTTAAATTTAATTTTGAATTAAAATTAATGTAAAAATATAATTTTGGATAATAGGTACGGAAGAATCTCCTAGAAGTTAGTCGATCCGTTCATTCAGTGCTCCGTGAAAGATAAGTAATGAATCATCTTCTCGAGATATTCCATATTTATTCTGAAAATAAATAATTATTCTCTGAAAATTATGCATGATTTATGAAATTATGTTTTGAAAGAAAAGTGCTTTTGAAATATTATGGTACGTCGATTTATGCACATGTTTAGTGAAAAATTATGATATATTATGATACAAAGTGTTTTGATACGGATCGGATTTATGCTCTCAGCCTAACTATGTTTCAGTGGGCCCCGCCAATGGGGATTATACGTTGGTACTCAGTGGACCCTGCCAGTGGAGGTTGTTGAAGCGAAAATTTAGTGCAGGGGCAAAATGGTAATTTTAAAACTTTTTCAAAATTACTATTTTACAGCGAAATTATTAATTAATCTCATTAATTAATACTAATTAACCCTACATTAGGATCTAAATATGATACAACAGCATGCATTTAAATTTGAAATTCAAATTTGAATCAGTAAACGTTTTACAGTACTGTGTTCAGAACACATCACCTTTTGCGGGTAGTCGATCACCGCAATCTGATCACCGTCGGAGGGCTCTGATCATCACGTCGCAGCCACCCAACTGTCTGGCCTCTGCGGATCGTCCACACGAAGCTCCCGTCTGATCAGCTCCTCACGAATGCTAGTTCGTGATTTCACCCTTTTGATGGCAGATGTTGATCGAACTCCTTCGATCGATGTGTGCCGACTTCTCGGATGCTCCGGATCATCTGCACAGTTACTTGAGAGGCTGATGGATCTCTCTCTGAAATTTGGTGGACTCACGACACTCGTGGCACACCAATCTCACTTCCCGAACCCTAGGTAGAAACCCTAGGGTACACACCAAAAACCCTGCACCCAATTTTCTCTCTTTTCTTTCTTTTTCTCTCGGAAGGTTTTGGACCTTCACCTTGCGCAGAAGCCTTCCTCACGCCCCAAAGTTTCTCTCCTAATTTTTTCTACGCACGTCCCACCTTTCTCCTCTTTTTAAAACAACGTCGAACGTGTCTTATCCGCGTGAGAGGATAAAGACAAGAGGTTACACATTTGAATTCAAATCAAATTTGAATTCAAACAAAAACCAACTTATCCCTATCCTTTTGGGTATGAGAAGAGAAGGGGCGTGGCTCTTTGTGCGTGAAAAAGTTTTACGAGAAACCTTTTCTCATGTAAGTAATGTGGCGCACAAAATGGATAAGGATGAAAGGGCAAGTGATAAGTTATCCATTCAAATTCAAACATGCTTTGAATTTGAATGGGTAACTAATTAATTTATCCATCCATATGGCGCACAAATGAGGACGTGGGGAAGGGTTTTACGTGAGAAAAATTTCATGAGAAGTTTCTTCTCGTGAATTCAAATGGGTGCAAGGAAGTTGGGTGACGCAGGGAATTTAAAACAAGGTGGTTTGATTCAAATTGAGCCAACCTAGTTTAAAATAGGTTGAGCACAATTAGACCAAATTAAACCCAACATAATTAGGCTTAATTAGGCTTAATAAAATCCTAATCAAATCAGGAATTAACTAAACCTAACCCCTGATCAAATCAGGGACTAAACCACCTTAGCGATTAGGTCAACATTTAACCTAATCGGGTCAATCCAAACTGAATCCAATTCAATTGGACTTGATCCAAAAATAATTACTCAATCAAATTGAGTTAATTAGTGATTAAATCACTAATTAAACCTCTCATAAATGTTGAGTCTAAATCCGATGGGCAATCAGGCATCAGAGACCATCGATATGAAACCCTGATCAAAGAGTTCAAATTTCAAATTCAAAATTCGAAATTCAAAATTTTGACCCCGGTACCCAAAATGTGTGAAACTCATGATTAGAGAATCCTAATTCTCAATCATAGAGTTTCAGATAGATAAGACTCATAATCAGCCATCAGATCAGAAAGGAACCTCTAATGTGTGTGACCCCACAGGATCGAACCTAAGCCGGTAGCACAGGAACCAATTTCTGTACTAATCGAAGTGACCATCTAGCAATGGTACCCGACGATCGGATAGGTCGAATAATCTCAATCGCAACATTCAGAACCTACGTGAATATGGTTACCGTATAATTCATCCCTTTTGACCCCTGTGTTTAGGATGACTCAGAGTTAAACTGTCAACCCTGATGATATCATTCGAATCGTGCTCAACTCAATTAGTCCTGTGACTCCTCACTAGGACTACCCTGGCCAAGATTTTGCTAAATTGAAACACGACTGTACACAGCTCCTAAACTGGAGTGGTCAATCCCATCTTGACACACGCACCGATAAGTCAAGTACTTGACTACACCCAGCAACCTTCCGTCACTGAATTAGAAATTCAGGTAGTCCAGTGCCTAAGTGCAGTGAGTTGCTTGCAAGTCACCGTGGCGGTCTCAAGTCGGAGGGACATTTATACCCATATCCCATCGGAGCAAATCTTGACAGCAGAAATAGCTCCGGAGTTGGTCACGTTCAGTGCAGATGTACCATTACATCTCACCTGTATGCCATACCAGTGTCTCCACACTCTTTGGTTATGAGGACAACCAACCCATATGGCACACAACGATCTATGCTCGATAAATGTTGTCGTCCTTGGTAACAACGTATCATTTGGTCGCGAACATGTTTAAGGACTAAACGACAAATCCTCCTTTGTCGAGTCTAAATAGTCCTAAGGACTTCACCACAACACAGGAGTTCATTAGAAGATAAAATATTTGTGATGAAAAAATATTAAAATAACTTTTATTTATTTATAATTCATGTACTAATACAAAAGGAGCACAACCGTCAACAGGCTGACGATTGACTTTGGGACACTATTCCCAATAATCTCCCACTTGGCCTAAAGCCTATCGGTGCAGTATCTAATACCCATCTTCGACTTGTAGTCGTTGAACTCCTTCACCGCAATGGCTTTAGTGAATGGGTCGGCCAGGTTCTCCTTCCTGTCGATCTTCTGAAGGTCGATGTCACCTCGATCCACGATCTCCCGGATGAGATGGTAGCGGCGCAGAATATGCTTCGTCCGCTGGTGTGCCTTTGGTTCCTTCGCCTAAGCAATGGCTCCAGAGCTGTCGCAGTAGAGCAGAACTGGACCAACAAGGGAGGGTGCTACTCCGAGCTCGGTGATGAATTTTCTCAGCCACACCGCTTCTTTGGCAGCATCTGATGCAGCAATATACTCCGCCTCGCATACTGTATCAGCCACAGTGTGCTGCTTGGAACTCTTCCAGCAGACAGCCCCACCATTAAGGGTAAAAATAAATCCTGACACACTCTTGCTATCATCTCGATCAGACTGGAAACTAGAGTCTGTAAACCCTATAAGTCTCAAGTCCGATTCACCATATATAAGCCACTGGTCCTTAGTATTTCTCAAATACTTCAGGATGGTTTTAACAACCTTCCAATGATTCTCTCCTGGATCAGATTGGTATCTACTCACTACCCCTAGTGAGTATGCCACATCTGGTCGTGTACATGTCATGGCATACATGATAGATCCCACTGTCGAAGCATATGGAATCCTACCTATACGCTCTCTCTCTTGAGGTGTTGTCGGACAATCCCTCTTCGAGAGAGAAATTCCATGGCCTATCGGTAGATAGCCTTTCTTGGGATTTTCCATGCTGAACCTTTTCAGCATAGTATCAATGTACGTGGACTGGGATAAGCCAAGCAACTTTTTGGATCTATCCCTATAGATCCTCATCCCTAGGATGTAGGAAGCTTCTCCCAAATCCTTCATGGAGAACTGTGACGATAGCCAAATCTTTATTCCCTGTAATGCAGGGACATCATTCCCGATTAAGAGAATGTCATCCACATACAATACAAGAAATACTACTGCTGGACCATTAGCCCACTTATAAATGCAGGGTTCTTCTCCGTTCTTAACGAAGCCATACGTTTTGATCGTCCTATCAAAACGTATGTTCCAACTCCGAGATGCCTGCTTAAGTCCATAAATAGACCTCTGTAGCTTGCACACCTTAGACTCATCTGTGGATATGAACCCTTCAGGTTGTATCATATACACCTCTTCGTCCAGCTCTCCATTTAGGAAAGCTGTCTTCACATCCATCTGTCAGATTTCATAGTCCAGATGGGTAGCTATCGCAAGCATAATCCGAATGGATTTGAGCATTGCCACAGGAGAAAATGTCTCGTCATAGTCTATACCATAACATTGACGATATCCCTTGGCAACCAGACGGGCTTTATAGGTCTCCACCTTTCCGTCTGCGCCCCTCTTCCTTTTGAAGACCCACTTACACCCTATGGGTTTTACTCTTTCGGGTGGGTCAACCAATGTCCACACATCGTTGACCTTCATGGATTCCATTTCGGATTTCATGGCCTCTAGCCATTTCTCAGAGTCAGGTCTCTGCATTGCATCCATGTAGGTGATCGGATCCTCATCGTTTTCATCAAGTTCGATAGGATCACCATCCCGGACCAAGAAACCATAATATCTGTCCGGTTGATGTGGTACTCTACCAGACCGCCTTAAGGGTGCATAATCAATGGGCTCCGGATCTGATCTAATCAAATCCGGTTCAGGTTCAGTAACATGTGTCGGTTTTTCCACCTGTCGAACTTCGTCAAGTTCGACTTTAGAGGCAACAGTTCCTTCACTAAGGAACTCCTTTTCTAAAAAGATTGCCTTAAGGCTGACAAACACCTTTTGCTCATCAGCAAGGTAGAAATAATACCCTTTGGTCTCTTTTGGGTACCCTATAAAATTACACTTGTCAGACCTAGGTCCAAGCTTGTCTGTAATTAAACATTTAACATAAGTCGGACACCCCCAAACCCTAAGGTGCGAGAGTACTGGCTTACGTCCTATCCATATCTCATATGGCGTTTTGGCTACAGACTTACTCGGAACTCTATTTAGAAGGAAACAAGCCGATTCGAGCGCATATCCCCAGAGGGAGATCGGCAGACCAGCAAACCCCATCATGGATCGAACCATGTCTAACAGGGTCCGATTCCTCCTTTCAGACACACCATTATGCTGTGGTGTTCCAGGAGGAGTCCACTGAGAGAGAATCCCATTCTCCCTTAGATACGTCAGAAACTCATTGGAAAGGTATTCACCTCCTCGATCAGATCGAAGAGTTTTAATACACTTCCCATTTTGTTTTTCTACCTCATTTCGGAATAGTTTGAATATTTCAAATGATTCCGACTTATGCTTCATTAAATAGACATACCCATACCTAGATAGGTCGTCTGTGAAGGTTATGAAGTAGAAAAATCCACCTCTTGCACTTGAGCTCATGGGTCCACATACATCAGAATGTACCAGACCTAAGAGTTCACTGGCTCGCTCACCTTTTCCAGTAAAAGGTGACTTGGTCATCTTTCCAAGAAGACAGGACTCACAGGTTGGAAGTGATTCACAATCACTAACTTCAAGAATTCCTTCTTGAGCCAACCTGTTTATCCTGTTCTTATTGATATGACCTAGCCTACAGTGCCAAAGGTAGACTTCTGACACATTATCTATTCTAGAGCGTTTACCGAATTTTTGAACCACATTAACAGATTGTGATAGTAAGTAAATTCCATTATTTAATTGTCCAACAAATATTGTAACACCATTCAAAATGATATTGCAAATATTTTTTTTTATTAAAAAATCATAACCGTACATGGCCAAAAGGCCTACAGAAATAATATTTAATAAAAAACTTGGACAATAGTGACATTCACTCAGAATTACATTACGAGAATTGATTACAAGACTCATGATTCCTAAAGCTAGAACTGGAACTTTGCTTCCATCTCCAACATTCAGGAACCTCTCGCCTTCATCAAATCTTCTACTGACCTGCAGACCCTACATCGAATTACAAATATGATAAGGGCTTCCGGTATCCAATACCCAGGCAGTAGTATCACAAATCGAAAAGTTGCAAAAAGTTATCATATAATTACCTTGCTTCTTCTTTGGCCTGTTCGGGTCCAGGGAGGCAATGTATTGAGGACAGTTCCTCTTCCAATGCCCATGCTTCTTGCAAAAGAAGCACTCCGCCTGGCTCTGGTCATGCTTGCGCTTCTTGGTCTGACCCCGTGCTACTGTTCCAGCATGAGATTGCACCTTCTTATTTTTCTTCTTCTTGTTCTTCTTCCCCTTCCCAAAGGGTTGACGACGAGAAGAAGACCCTCCCACTACATTCACCGACTCCTTATGGAGTTGGTGATCCTTCTCAAAGTTCTGCAGCAACCCCAACAATCCGTGGTAGTTTACTGCAGGCTTTGTCATTCGAAAATGAGTAAGGAATGGGAGGAAGGACTTGGGCAAGGAATTAAGGATCGCATCCTTACCGAGCTGCTCGTGCAGAGGAAAGCCCAATTTGCTTAGGCGCTCAATCATCTCGATCATATACAGTACATGATCAGTGACTGAGGTCCCATCTCTCATCCGAGCATTGAAAATAGCACAACTAGTTTTGTGCCTTTCAACGTCGTCAGGCGTGCCAAAGGAGTCGTTCAACATTTGAAGCATCTCCTGTGGCTGGGCGTTCTCAAACCTTCGGCTGAACTCGTCATTCATTACTGCCAGCATAATACATCGAACGGTGGTGCGGTCATTGAGCCACTTCAAGTAAGTATCTCGGATCGCTTTACTAGCGTTCGGAGCTGGCTCCTCAGGTGCTGGATCCGTTACTACATAAAGGATCCGTTCATGCTCAAGGACGATTTTCAATTTTCGATACCAGCTATCGAAATTGGGTTCCATGAGCTTGTCATTATCTAATAATGACCGGAGCGACAGGGTAGTGGCCATAGCTGCTTAAAGGAAAACGAAACCTCTATTAGTACATAAATTAATACTAAAGACTTGGACTTTAGTCTAAAGTTTTTTCCAATATTTTTACGAACTGGTAGCCTCATCCTCCAATTCGAGAAATTACTTTAATTCCTTAATGGGTACTAGAATCCACACAGACTACACACGAGCCCAACTTTGGTTGGTCAACCCATGTGCATCTATGGGTAGGTTCTTAACCAGTTGTTTCTCTAAACAACTTCTAGTAATTTATTTTGCCCCAGAACCTAATCAGTAGGCTTTGGCCTCCACTGAAAAGATCTGGTTAGGTCCAACCATTAACATGACTTAATTTAGTGAATCGGACCAATAAATGATCAGGCCCGACTTTGGCCGGCCAACCTAACCACCATCAGAAAGACTCAATCAAATTATCATATTATGAATAATAATTTCATTAGCCAATGAGCACCAGGCCTTTGGGCCTCCAATGATCATTGAACTAATTGACTCATTATCATTCACTTAATGGGAGGCTATGACTTAGTTATCATTATAACTTAATCATTTTAGGGACCTAATAATTTTGAGGATTTTATTAAAGAATAGTAGAGAAGAAATCATCCAGCCAATTTCAATCCTCCCACTGACTTCACCAAGTCAGATTAAAAAAGATTTAATTAAAGCTGGCATTAGGAGCACCTAAATCAGTCGTACTGATTTACCTAATGACATGGGTGAGCTCTAATCACCAAGTGATCTAATCAAAATCTAACTTACCAGATTGGCCAGGTAAGTGAGATCAGTGGTGGGGATTTGCCATTAACTCGTCAATGATCGAATCAATGCGAGTAGCTCCCGCTTAAGAACCACTGGTCAAAACTGCCGAACTTACCTTAGACACCAATCGGTTCATTAGTTTTAATTTTGATCAACTTAGTAAATAGAGCTCCACCGCGTAGCCATGAATTAAGTCCATCTTGGTCTAGTTAAAGACATGGACCCATTCAACTACAACTATTGAAGTTGAGTCTAGAGTATCCTTGACCTAATCTAATTCAACTTTTGATTAGACTTGACCAATTACTCCAATTCGTCCATTTTTTAAACTAACCTTAGGTCTAACCCAATTATGGACCTAATTCATCTAACCCATTGACCCAAAAGTTTATGCAATTGTCTTAGGTCTTAATTCACAATTCTAGACCTACTAGACAACACTTAATTCTTTTAATTAAGTACTTGAGCTGATGGGTCAGGGTTTGGCATTTCGAAAATAATTTTCAAATTTGAAAGATTTTATTTTCTGTTCACCAAATGTGTTAACTCATTTCACAAACGAGTCAGCACATTTCATAAACAGCAATTCTATTGCTCATTTCATAACAGAAAATAACTCAAAATAAATCATAAATTTTCTTTTAGATCTAATCTAACACATTCATGATAAATTTCTTAATTAAGTCCTTTCGCTGCTTCATCGGTATGGGATATAATTGCATCGGCACCCCTACCGCCATAGGAGACCCCATCGAATGGGAAGAGAGAGCCTTTAAACCCTACTTTTCTCCTATGACCGGACGGCCATGGCAACCAACCCAATTAGATTACTTGCTACTTGGATCATGTATATCTAAATATACAAATTTCAAAATTTAAATTTTGAATTTCAAATTTTAAATTTTAAATTTCAAATTTGAGATTTCAACCAAATTTCAAATTTCGAATTTTCAATCTTTGAATTTTAAATTTTGAATTTTGAATTTCAATTTTCAAATTTCAAATTTCAAATTTCAAATTTCAAATTTGAGATTTCAACCAAATTTCAAATTTCAAATTTTGAATTTTGAATTTTGAATTTCAAATTTCGAATTTCGAAATTTGAAATTTGAAATTTGGGATTTCAATTGAAGCGAAAATTTAGTGCAGGGGCAAAATGGTAATTTTAAAACTTTTTCAAAATTACTATTTTACAATAGAATTATTAATTAATCTCATTAATTAATACTAATTAACCCTACATTATGATCTAAATATGATACAACAGCATGCATTTAAATTTGAAATTCAAATTTGAATCAGTAAACGTTTTACAGTACTGTGTTCAGAACACATCACCTTTTGCGGGTAGTCGATCACCGCAATCTGATCATCGTTGGAGGGCTCTGATCATCACGTCGCAGCCACCCAACTGTCTGGCCTCTGCGGATCGTCCACACGAAGCTCCCGTCTGATCAGCTCCTCACGAATGCTAGTTCGTGATTTCACCCTTTTGATGGCAGATGTTGATCGAACTCCTTCGATCGATGTGTGCTGACTTCTCGGATGCTCCGGATCGTCTGCACAGTTACTTGAGAGGCTGATGGATCTCTCTCTGAAATTTGGTGGACTCACGACACTCGTGGCACACCAATCTCACTTCCCGAACCCTAGGTAGAAACCCTAGGGTACACACCAAAAACCCTGCGCCCAATTTTCTCTCTTTTCTTTCTTTTTCTCTCGGAAGGTTTTGGACCTTCACCTTGCGCAGAAGCCTTCCTCACGCCCCAAAGTTTCTCTCCTAATTTTTTCTACGCACGTCCCACCTTTCTCCTCTTTTTAAAACAACGTCGAACGTGTCTTATCCGCGTGAGAGGATAAAGACAAGAGGTTATACATTTGAATTCAAATCAAATTTGAATTCAAACGAAAACCAACTTATCCCTATCCTTTTGGGCGTGAGAAGAGAAGGGGCGTGGCTCTTTGTGCGTGGAAAAGTTTCACGAGAAACCTTTTCTCGTGTAAGTAATGTGGCGCACAAAATGGATAAGGATGAAAGGGCAAGTGATAAGTTATCCATTCAAATTCAAACATGCTTTGAATTTGAATGGCTAACTAATTAATTTATCCATCCATATGGCGCACAAATGAGGACGTGGGGAAGGGTTTTACGTGAGAAAAATTTCACGAGAAGTTTCTTCTCGTGAATTCAAATGGGTGCAAGGAAGTTGGGTGACGCAGGGAATTTAAAACAAGGTGGTTTGATTCAAATTGAGCCAACCTAGTTTAAAATAGGTTGAGCACAATTAGACCAAATTAAACCCAACATAATTAGGCTTAATTAGGCTTAATAAAATTCTAATCAAATCAGGAATTAACTAAACCTAACCCCTGATCAAATCAGGGACTAAACCACCTTAGCGATTAGGTCAACATTTAACCTAATCGGGTCAATCCAAACTGAATCCAATTCAATTGGACTTGATCCAAAAATAATTACTCAATCAAATTGAGTTAATTAGTGATTAAATCACTAATTAAACCTCTCATAAATATTGAGTCCAAATCCGATGGGCAATCAGGCATCAGAGACCATCGATATGAAACCCTGATCAAAGAGTTCAAATTTCAAATTCAAAATTCGAAATTCAAAATTTTGACCCCGGTACCCAAAATGTGTGGAACTCATGATTAGAGAATCCTAATTCTCAATCATAGAGTTCCAGATAGATAAGACTCATAATCAGCCATCAGATCAGAAAGGAACCTCTAATGTGTGTGACCCCGCAGGTTCGAACCTAAGCCGGTAGCACAGGAACCAATTTCTGTACTAATCGAAGTGACCATCTAGCAATGGTACCCGACGACCGGATAGGTCGAATAATCGCAATCGCAACATTCAGAACCTACGTGAATATGGTTACCGTATAATTCATCTCTTTTGACCCCTGTGTTTAGGATGACTCAGAGTTAAACTGTCAACCCTGATGATATCATCCGAATCGTGCTCAACTCAATTAGTCCTGTGACTCCTCACTAGGACTACCCTGGTCAAGGTTTTGCTAAATTGAAATACGACTGTACACAGCTCCTAAACTGGAGTGGTCAATCCCATCTTGACACACGCACCGACAAGTCAAGTACTTGACTACACCCAGCAACCTTCCGTCACTGAATTAGAAATTCAAGTAGTCCAGTGCCTAAGTGCAGTGAGTTGCTTGCAAGTCACCGTGGCGGTCTCAGGTCGGAGGGACATTTATACCCATATCCCATCGGAGCAAATCTTGACAGCAGAAATAGCTCCGGAGTTGGTCACGTTCAGTGCAGATGTACCATTACATCTCACCTGTATGCCATACCAGTGTCTCCACATTCTTTGGTTATGAGGACAACCAACCCATATGGCACACAACGACCTATGCTCGATAAATGTTGTCGTCCTTGGTAACAACGTATCATTTGGTCGCGAACATGTTTAAGGACTAAACGACAAATCCTCCTTTGTCGAGTCTAAATAGTCCTAAGGACTTCACCACAACACAGGAGTTCATTAGAAGATGAAACATTTGTGATGAAAAAATACCAAAATAACTTTTATTTATTTATAATTCATGTACTAATACAAAAGGAGCACAACCGTCAACAGGCTGACGATTGACTTTGGGACACTATTCCCAACAGTTGTGCGCTGGTGTTTGTGGACCCTGCCAGTGGAGGTTGTGCGCTGGTATTTGTGGACCCTGCCAGTGGGGGTTGTGCGCTGGTATCATGTGGACCCCGCCAATGGGGGTTAAACATTGGTCATAGTCAAGGCTGTTGAGTTACGAGTGTTTTGAATCGAATCGGATTTATGATTATATTATATGTGAATATTTGAAAATATTTGATTTGTATTAAATCAGCATGAAATATACTTTTATGTTTATTTGCAGCATTATTCTTGAAAATTATATAATATCTGAAATATCTGGTAGAGATACTTGTTACTTACTGGGCTGTCTAGCTCATTACCTTTCTTTCTATTTTTCAGATTCAGATAATTAATATCGAGCGTGGGACGAAATATTGGGACAGAGCTTTTAGAAGCGAGATTAGCATTGTCAACTTCATTGAACCTAGACCTATTGTTTTATTTTTAGCAAAAATTTTATTGGATGTAAGACATTTGATTTAATTACTTGAATTACAGTTGAATAATAATTATTTGAATTTATTCCGCTGTGATGCATTGATATCGTGATGAGATGCCTTGCATGCTTATGGAGAGAGTTCTTCATGAGTATGCGGCGGTTGCCACGACCCTCGATTCACAATCTCGGATCGGGGGCGTGACAATATATTTAATATTTATAAATTATTTTTTTGTTTAAAAATTTTATATAATAAAAATATTTTTATTTTTTGATTATGACATATCGTCATAAAAATTATGATATCCATTTAAAATAATTATGATATTTTTATCTTTTAAAAAAAATTATGACATATTATAATACCCCTTTACAAGAATTATGGTATCTCTTCAAAAAAATTATGACATATGTCTTCGATTTTTTGTTTAGTATCGAGGTGTCATAATTTTTGTGAAGGAGGTGTCATAATTTTTAAGAAGAAATGTCATAATTTTTTTCAAAAACAGGAGTGTCATAATTTTTGTGAAGGGATGTCGTAACCAAAAGACAGAGATATTTTCATCATATAAAATTTTAAAACAAAAAAGATGATCTGCAAGCATTAAATATGTATTGGAAAGTGATGATTATGTGGACTAATCAGATAAGGTGGTGCGCTCCATGTCGGATTTTCTACGCTGCCTGTAGTGCACAAAGAATTTTTCTGGCTCTGCCTTCTATGTCGGTCCGTGAAGCAGACCCATGGTAGATAAGGCCGTCCAATGGGCTGGGCTTTACAGAATGGATAGCATACCATCCTCCTTAGGCCTGCAAAAGGGTCGGGTCGAATCGAGTTCTGAGTGATCCCGATCTGACCCGATTTCTTGATCGGGTCTTGATATTGGACCCATGCCCATCTCGATAAAAAATCGGATCAGGTCGGGTCCATATATAACCCGATCCTAATCCATGAAATGCGATCCGGTTCGGATCTGGCTCAGATCGGGTCGGGTCAGGTCGGGTTGGGTCACGAGTTTAATTTATTTAAAACCTACTATCAGTGAATACTAATGCTGAATGACAACTAAGAAATATCTCTTTTCTTTTTTTTCCTCCAATTCTCCAACAGTAACTTCTAATAATTAATTGTATTGGATAGCAGAGGGAAACAAGCAGTTTTTGAGAAAAGTCAAGATTGTAGAAGTCCACATAAAAGAAAAAAATAAAAAAATAATAAATTTTATATAGTGATATAATTATCCCAATCTAAAACATCAAAAGAATACTTGTACATGATTAAAATGAGACTGCATATACCATGGATGACACAACATCTATACATATTAGAGCATACTCTGAAATTTCTTAAAGTTAACAAAACGAATTGAAATTCAAGAAGCCCTCTTATTTTTGTACCTCATGGCACAGTAAACATAAATCAGAAGGTTTAAAAAACTAAGCCTAGCAAGAAGCCAGAAGAAGTAATCAAGATGTCCTTCATTTAAATTATTAGGAATCTATCCAATCTTTCCTTCTCGAATTGTTATAGATGTTACAACAATCAGAATAAAAAAACTGAAGGGTTTGAAAAATTTTTATTTTTGAAGATTTTTAGTTTGGAAATCGGATGGAGAAGACCCAAAGGTTTGAAAAATTTTGGTCCAAACCCAAACCCCTATTTAGGTGAGTCACTCTAACTGGGTTCGGATCTTATTTTTGGATTCGGATTGGATCAGATCAGGTCGGGTCATGTATCTTAAGATTCAAATTAACTCAAAAATCTCTACGGGTTGGATCGAGTCCAAATTCAGAAAATCCAGATCCGATCCGGAAAAGAGAATGGGTCTAAGTTTTGAACCCATCTCGGCTCCATGGGTCTTTTAAATGGATATTGGTCGAATCTAACCGGGTCAGATCGGATCGGATCATAGATCAATCCGATCTATTTGCAGCCTTAATCCTCCTGCAACAATTTACCCTCCTACAATAATTTACGCAACAAGACAACTGCAGGCATTCTACAGGGGACACTTACTGCCTTCGAAGATGAGGCAGTGAAAATGACGGTCATCAGTCGTCAACATTCTAAGCGAGAACTAGATTATACCTAATGAGTCATTTTGGTTAAACATCGCTCATTATCCACTCTAGATCAATGTCTTTAATGAGGTTCTGGTCTCATACCAAGAAAACCATCACTAATCGGTCCATACTTACGCAAGGGGTGAGAAACGAAATCTACCAGAGAAGTTTTCTCCATGAATCAGTGGTAGAGAAACAATACATGGGGACTTTGCTCCAAGGTGCGCTGTCGTCCACGATAAATGACATCTTACTAGCGGCAAAAGAGGAGCTGAGAGAGGCAGGGTTGGCTCCATGGTTGTGATTCTTACCCTAGTAACATGCGCACTCGGTTTGTGGATGGCATGGATGTACAAGGTTCAAATACATATACGATACCAGCTGAAAGTTTACAAAACCCAATGATGGCCACCAACAATTTAACGATTACATGCAGTGACTTATCAAAAAAGATTAGGGAGGTCTGAAATTCTTTCTGAAAATGCAATTCAGCTAGTTTGCAAAAGAAAATTCGAGAAAATCAAGAATTCTATGTTTAGAGTTTTTTTTTTTTTTTTTTGCTTGAATAAACAGAAGTGAAAAGGGACCCATCTGGCTTTCATTAGTATAGATAGAAGAAGAATTATGGACAACAAATACAAGACATCAACACACTGAATCAACAATGATACAAACATGAAAAATCTATGCTATCACACCTCCAACACCGAATCAAAAATGAAGCAAATATGAAAACCTATGCTGTCGCAGCTTCTCCATCGACCGTCGGCATCGGATAGCGACACAGCGGACACAAGTGACTTCGTTCCAGCCACTTGGTGGCGCAAGAACAATGGAACTCGTGACAACACGGCAACACAATCAGCTCGGCTCCGGCTTCAAAATTATCTAAGCAAATAGAGCATATCGTCGACCCATCCTGTCCCTCCTCTTGATAGGTCTTGGTGTCCAGCGTCTTGATCGACGACTCGGATGCCGGCACGGAACCAAACTCTCGCGTGCCACCCGCCGCCGCCTCCTCCAAAGAAAGCATCAGGTCTGCATCATCCATCAGCTCAGCCTCGTCAAGCATCAAGACTCCATCGTCCATCCGAGCACGGGCAGAGACCGTGGGGATATTAAGGTGGACCACCATCAAGAAGCCGCTGTAGCCTTCAAGAAGCACCGCATTGGCGGCACGAGAGACGTAGGAGGATATGTGGTCAGTCCAGAAGTAGACGTTGC
This sequence comes from Elaeis guineensis, assembly GCF_000442705.2. NCBI lineage: Eukaryota > Viridiplantae > Streptophyta > Magnoliopsida > Arecales > Arecaceae > Elaeis > Elaeis guineensis. Next base: position 111,867,975 of record NC_025997.2, on the reverse strand, counting down.
TGCGGTGGGGATGGCCGACATGGGAAAGCATGTACTCGACTTGGAGCCGACGGAGCTGGCGGGGGAAGAGGTCGGAGAGGGGAAGGAGGAAGCGAAAGACGTTCGCCTGGTGGATGCCGGACCTTGAGACGAGGAACCTGACCATGGGCTCTGATGTGGGGTCGCCTCCCCTTTGGAGGAAGACCCTGAGGTGCACCGAATTGTTGCCACGGACAAGATTCAACCATGCATCCATGGCTGCCTGAAAGCGAGAAACAGAGCAGAGAGGAAATCTTCAAGACGTATGGGTGAAGGCGTGCGGACCACGGCTGGCTCAAAGAGAGAAGCAGAGGAAAGCTTGAAGACGTATGTATGGGTGAAGGCGTGAAACAGAGTTTTATTTATAGTTTCTTGGATCGTCCGAATTAGATCAGGAATCGGAGAGAAGGCAGTCCCAATTAGATCGGGAATCGGAGAGAAGGCAGTCCCAATTAGATCGGGAATCGGAGAGAAGGCAAACCCAATTAGATCAGGAATCGAAGGCAGTCCCAAAAGAAAACCTCGACGGAGCTAACGGCTATTTTTTTTTTCCTTTTCGATTCTCACTTGGCATCGGAAAATTTAAAAGCCATGCCTCCGCTAACGGTTTATTTTTTTCCGAAAAAAACTAATGAAGATTCTGTCCGGTTGGTTTGTTTCGGAGAATCGAAGAGCAACGGCTTCGCTTAGGGTTTTCTTTGCCTAAAAAAAGTCTAACAAAGATTGAAGCCTTGGCTATGCCTCAAATCTCACTCCAATGGAAGAAGTAAAATCATTGCCCATAAACACAACCAAGTCAAACCCGGCCTTTGTTAGGAAAGGATATATGATTCCTGCTTTGCCATTCAATTCTAACCAGTGTTATGCCTTCTATCAAAAACTTGTGAGGGCTAACAATAAAGCAAGTTTCTATCAATGTGAAGGGTGCAAAATGGAGAGCTTTCAGTCATCCGATCAATAGATATACCGTAACCATGACATTAAGTAAGCTGAATTCTCAGTACTAAAGTCAGGTCTCTTGAGCCCTGTTTCACCATTCAATTTGAGCAGATTCAAATTTTGTTAGGGGTAGGCACAATTGGAGCATCAGTTACAAACAAGATGCATAACACCTTGATTCTCTCCTATAAGGACAGGCGACAGATTAGTGGAACCATGAAGTCGTTATGCGACAATTGTAGATCATTTTTTAGTAAAACTATAATTCTTCAACAGCTATGTTAAAGGTTGTTGATAGGCCCAAGTAGTACATGAGGTAGCTTAAGAATAGAAATGCTGCCAATAATTAAAAAATATAGCAAGCATTACGAAGACATTTAGCTGACTCATTCATGCAATAAAACATTGATATCCTTGTATTTAATTACTTTATCCAATATATACATGGTGTACAACAAACCTTTAGTACAACATGTAAGCATACTGATGTGTCATTTTAGACGAGTTCCATCAACTGCTGTGAAACATCTGCAATGCAAACAGTGAAATTGAAAAATGGTGCTTACGATGTGATCAATAATGAAGGTCAACAACAAGCTCAAACAATAGAAAACAACTCCACTACCTTGAAGAATGGATGGTGTTGTCTGGAATTCGTGCCAGAAACTCTGATGAAAGGCAAGATCATAATTTAGGAACTTGGCAGCAAGGAGTGCAGCCCCAGCAGCAATATGATGGGGCTTAAATTGAAGCCAAAGTGAACTCCGAAGTCTGCAATAAAATAAAAACATTGGAAGAGATATATCAGATTATAAAGGAAAGCATCAAACAAAAATTGAGGATAATAAACTTAATCGGCAAACCACCCTTCCGCAACAATGCTATGTGCAAAAAGCTTAAAGTCTTTTCTTTGGTAAGTGAAAGTCTTGAGTCATTTCCACATCAACATAAGCCACATCAGTTCACATCTAACTAAGATTAAAACAGCAGAACAGCAAGAAGGATTTCATATAGCAGCTAAGCAAGCTATTATGCCAATGTCTCCTTACCAACTACAAAGCAGCCATCCAGGTGATATATTATCTGAGAATCTTCTGTAGAAATGCTGTCATAGTGGTAAGCTATAGCAGCATTATGTGCCTTTGGGAACTATGCATCAAGTCCTGGACCCAAGAATGCTCAAGGGGCATTTGCCTTTCCCGAAATCCAAAAACATTATACAATCAGTAAAAGTAGGAGAGAATTGTGACACAGAAGAGAGAATAAAAACTTCTCCCATGGATGCATCTAGCTTCTGCTTATCAATGCTATCTCACAAATGACTAGTAAAATTTCTTTTGCACCATGCCAAGACTGACTATGCATGTACTTTTCTGAACTGCTAATACTTTTTCAAAGATGATGCGTAAGTTGAGATGTAAATGGGTACCATGTGCTTTGTGAAAAATGATAAAGAGATGTACATTTCCATTCCTTCCCTTCTCTCTGTGTACAGGAAATTGGAGGCAAGCATGTAGGCTTCAACTAATTGATTGAGACAAGGTGCAATTTCAAACAAATACAAAAACAACCACATGATTGATAGAAAACTTGAGTGCTTCATAAGTCTCACTCACTTCCTCACCCACAAGTTCATATTGTAAACCAGCAGGGGATACATGCTATACATATTGACAAATGAAATCTTTTGATTAAATAAAACCAACATGCTAACGCAACATCTTTTGCAATTAAATAACATAATATGTTTTGCTGTGAGAGTTTTTTGTGTAACATAGTACACATCTTTGACTGTGTTATATGCACATCCAAGTTACAAATTTTGAAAAAATCCTTTAAAAAAAAAAACATTTTCTTATCTGTATGACAGAGAGCAACTTGTCACTTACAAGAATACTCTTAAATGCATTGAAAGATTAAATTATAAAGCTGCATTTTCATTAAAACATTGGGCAGTGAAGAAGGTAGCAGTACTCAATCTGGAATCACATATTCAAATAATTCATGCGTTGATGATTCTTGGTGTTTAGCTTTCACTTATTTTTGAGTTTAGTTAATGTAGTCATATTATGATAGCGATTGTTTTGCCTAGACATTTCCATCCATTGCCTGCATGCACAAGGGCAGATAGAGAGATTCTTTTCTTGATTAAGTGAACTGAAAAGGAAGCATAATCAAGAAAAAAAGGTCATTTTGATATTTTGCCATTTCATATGAGAATTTCACCCAGACTCTGAAAAGAGGGGGAAGAGTCATTGGCTGGCTTTGCAAGGTAGTAAGCTGAACTACCAAATAAATTAAATATAAAACAATAATTTGCAGAGATGATCAAACATTTGCAAAAATTAGAGGACAAACAGGACGGGACAGGAAAATAAAATTGGAATATGGCATGTGCGAGGCAAAAAGGTTTACTTAAAATTCAAGCAGAAAAATGGAAGTAAAACTTTGTGAGATACAAAGTGAAACTTGACAAGAAATGACCCCCAAGTGTCAGATATCTCGAATTAAGAAAAAAGAATGAACGCAACTGCACTACAGGTGGAATAGGTTTGCAGGTATTTTAGTGATTAATAATAACCAACTGGTGAATTGGTTTGAGATTTTTCATGCAATATGTTCAAATTGCACTGCTGCTCAACTTCAGATGTGTAACTATATCATACACATATTTATATAGATATATATATTTATATATATACATATACATACATATATATACATACATATACATACATACATATACATACATATACATACATATATATACATACATATATATACATACATATACATACATACATATACATACATATACATACATATATATACATACATATATATACATACATATACATACATATATATATATATATATATATATATATATATATATATATATATATATATATATATATATATATATATATATATATATATATATATATATATATGTATGTATGTATATATATATATATGTATGTATGTATGTATGTATGTATATATACACACACATATACATATACATACATACATACATACATACATACATATATATATATATACACACACACACACACACACACTAAAAAAAGGCTTTTCCATGAACAGCATATGAATCCTCCAGCTAAGAATATCACACAGGTCAGCACGTAATTCTCGTGAAGAAAGACCCTGCAATTTATGCCATATCAAAACATCAATATGTCATACTACGAAAAAACAATGTAGAATAAATAGTTTGAATGCAAAAACACGGCCAATTTTGGAACCAGTAAAATTTTATGTAACTCTTCCCATAGTTAGTGCTAAGAAGACAACACATATAAGACTCACAATTGGAAGTATATAACACATGTACAGGGGAACATCAAGTGCCTTGATGTTTTTATTTGTCTGGCATCTAAAAAAAATCACCTAAAGACCCAGAAGAAGACATTGAAGATGTTCAATTTCGTTTGGAATGATATGGCTTTATTTATGAGTTTTACAAAAGTACTATCTCAGTGAGACAAATTTCCAAAATAAAAGACAGGATACAAAGTCACATCAGTACATGAATATCTCCCCTAACAATTAGAGGAACCTGAACATCAAAATACAATCCTTAAGCAATAGGGAGTATAAGAAGGGGAAAAGCAGGATGGGTGGGAAGGAGGAGGAGAAAAAGAACGAGGGCAAGAAGAGTTTGCTCAACAATTTGTTGTACAATAAGTATTAAACCAAGTAACTAAATACCCTCCGATTGTTTAAAGGCACTATTTCATGTATATAATAACTTGATGGTGTATGCAGCAGTATACATGATGATAACCATCTTCCAGTGCTGCTGCCAATAGCAGCTGGCCTGTGATGCACAGGCACTTCATGGCACCAAACCCTATGACATCTGAAGTTGCATGGGCAGGATGATCACAACATGGCTCCAAAGAATATATTTAGAAGTGAAACATAGACAATGAAACTTAGCAAATTGGTCAGTGATAACACAATCCAATGTCAATAAAAAATATTTCAGTAACAATTATATGGACATAAATCTTAAATATCTCTGGAGTTGTATGTATTCCAGAGCACCTTAACAAAGTCTTTCTGTCACAGAAACAAAGAAAAAAAAAGAAAAAAAAGGAAAGAAAGAAAAACTTACTTCTTTAATAGCCAGACAAGGCAAAAAGAAAAAGGAAAACCAGAATTTTTAGCACGATATCTCACATTACAAGAATCTCAGTCATTCTATAATCTATATGTGAATCTGCTAGGACTGGGATATCCAAGAAGTATTGGTAAAAATTTATCATAAAAGTCTAACGGACAGTAATAATTCTTCAATTAGGAAAGTATCTTGGCTGGTTTACAAGGAGAATCAAAACAAAGAGTAATGAGCATCTATGGAAGTGAGAATTTCCAGAAACATGATGCACTTTGCGACCTTCATTGTGAAGGCCAATTTAATCAATGTTTGAAGGCATCTTTAAGACTATCAAAACCTGACCTAGTATGTAGGATATAGATTTTTGGATTACAATATGCCTCCAAACTCCAAAGTATATCAAAGGAAAGAAGAATTCAACATACATGTAAGAGCATTTTTATGGTACACTATATAAATGTGTGTGTGTGTTGGGTGGGGGGGGGGTTTCACTGATCTTAAAGTGTCAATTAAAGTGATGACTCTGTGTGTGTGTGTCACACACACACACACACACACAGATAGAGAGGTGAGGCCTGTAGGTAACTTTGGGCCATATAAAGAGTTTTCACTCTATCAATGCCCCTAAATTCCTAAAACCAAAAAGGCAACATGTAATCCCACATCTCCAGTGCATGCCGTGAGACTTTATAAGTAGGCTAGCTAGCGCTATCATTAACCATCTCAATATAAATCTGTGAAGAAAGTTTTCCATTTTCTCTATGAAATCAAGAAAAAATACCATAATAAGCTGAATGCCACATATGAATTTGATACGATGGAGCATGTCAAACACAAATTGTTCCAGGAGAGGGATTTTCTTTAAAAGCAACTAGAGATTTTGCCTTTTTGTTTTAAAGTAATTTATGGTTCAGGCCTTCAGGGTGAACTCCTAGCCACTTGTTCACTTATAAATTTGCACTTTAGTCTACATGGGTCTATTTATGCACTCGTCTTATGGGGTTCAGCAGCCTATAATAGAATAAAGCCTGAATTATAACGTAATATAGGGTTGCTAAGAATCCTTTGTAAAGTTGGAAGGATGGAAGAAGTCAAGAACTGCTCTTTGGTACAATCTTGAAACTAAAGGAGTGCTGCTAGCTAGGCCATTGAGCCTCTTGTTTGGAGGTTTGAAATCTTGGTTTCAGTCTTAATTTTTCACCAAACCATATGGGTAGTTTTAGCAGTTTCAATGGTTCATCCTAGTTTTGGTGGTTTTGGGTTGTAAAGCAATCTAAATAATGCCAACTAAAAACAAGAAAAAAAAATTATCAAGGAAAATACATGAGGCATCATTTCAAAATAAAATATATTGTCTAGAAATTTAGATGCATTTTTTTAATTATTTCACCATAAAACAATTAAACATTGGTTTTTAACAATAGATGTTCATAAAATCATATTCCATGTCTACTAATATGATTAACAATCTAGCATATGATAACAGAAATATCCATAAATTTGAGCTGTAGGACAGCAAAAACCATGTCAAAAAATTTTCAGTTCTATTTGATATCTTTAAAAAATAACAGTGCAGTGCTTCCAGATCTTCTTGAAACTTCAAGAATTTTAGTTAACGTACCAAAAATGCTTGACAACATATACAGAAATGAGGAAATACATAGAGCTAGAATAAACAATCCATACATGTATTATATTTGGACCTATAATTTAAAGTTAGTGAATAGTGATAACTGAACTTCAAAGTAGGCCTACTTGCTGATTAGTTAATCCTACACTTCAAAACACAATTAAAATGCATGAGACTCCCCTTCTTCACATTGATCAACATTTGCCAAGGATTTACACAATAGTTGCTTGTGCTTCATAGTCTCAAAACAGATCACCAACCACTAATTTTGGTACACTTAACTGCTGATTTTATATGAAACTCCCACTATATGATTTAAAATTCAGAAGCCAGAGACTTCCACTAAGATACCACACCTGCTTCAAAATCTACATATCCTAATGCTTCCACCGCTTGTATTTTTTTTATTTGCTTACTTTCATTCTGAATAGGTGGATTCTGGGCACTTTCATACCTAGCACCAATTAAATTCATGGTCTCCCACCCACATGCACTCCAATACCCACTCCAAATTCAAGTAATTGATATTGATGCTGTCAGAATGTTTTCTAGAAAAAAGAACACAAACGTGTGCCTAGATATTATCCAAAAAATGAATGGTTTTAAATTTCAGAATATTCTCATATAGATTTAGTCTGTCAACTTCTTGGACAAAGATACCCTTAGCTTAACTCTATAATTAGATTAGGAAGAAATATAAAAAGATATCCCATTCTCCCATTTATAGAATAATAGGAAAGAAAATAAAATAAAATTTCATAATACATTAGGAAAGGCAACTCAATTGAATGTCATAATATATCAGCAAAGGAGATAAGATCAAATACCCCCAGCAAACATAGAAATAAAGAAAGAAGACGCAATTAAATATCATAACATGTTTGGAAAGAAAAATTGAATTGGAAATCCCAATCAATTTGCTATTTGTCTCATATCATTTTATTCTTTTATATATGTATTTATTTTTTCAATTGTCTGCATTCTGTTTGCATAGGAAAAGAACTAAAAATCATAACAATAATTTATAATGATGTCATATTTTTTATTTTTGTCTAAAAAATACATCCACATGTCTGTTTGCTAGTACAGTCATAAATCAAGTGCTCTCAAATAACATAGCTACATGTAATGACCGAAACATTTGTTCGCGGGGAATCAACTACATAATGATGATCAAGAATCACAACTACCATCTTATGCTCATCATGGACTAACAGCACATACAAACAAATTAACCAAAACTCCCTGATAATTGTAAAAATTCAAGCTGTGAGTACCGAAAGACTTGGTTCGCCCATAATTATCCAAAGCAATTTATTTAACCATCCTCTGCTGCAAACCTTGGGTCTTAAGTAAGCATCACATACCATATCAGACTTAATATCATAAGAAAGTTAATTAAAAGGAATGCATTACATCAATTAAAAACAAAGAACAATCCTATAATAAATGCTTTTTTGTGTACTAGCTTATAAAGGAAGGAAACCAACTCTAGCTGTTAATTCCATGTGCTGTAGCTTTTCATTTTATTACTTTCACATGCTCTTCCACCTTATCAAAAAAGTAAATAAACATAAATCATAACTCAAAATGGGACAAGACAAAATTGGAAAAAGAAGCAAGTTTCAAAGTGATAATGTTTGATAATCTATCAATAACAATACTAACTTTTTTGATGACAAAAAAAAAAGTTTGATCATTTACCATGTGAGGTATAACGTCGTATTTCTCATCTCTTAATTGAGCCGCCCATACAAGAATAGGAATATTTCATTATATTATTATTATTATTATTTGCATATTACAAGGAAGTAAAAAAGATAATAAGAAAAATCCTCAACCGTAGTGTGAAAAAATATCCCATAGAAACATCAAAAGCAAATATCCAAAACAAAAAGCAAAGAAAAAGATTTAAGTCCCGCAGATTCTTACAAATACAATGCACAGATAGAATGCTTTGAATTCTTCCTCATATTAATAAAAAACTGGAAGTTCTACTAAATTGTATTTCATAAGAAATCCATAAACTGAAATTAGCAGAGAAAAAACATATCAAACAATTAGAAACTTACCCTTCACTGACCAAGTTCCAGGCCACATCAAGAAGAACAGTTTGTGAAAGTCCTAGTTTGTCAAGAACAGATGAAAGTGGAGCATAAGGGTGCTGCACGTCAAGTTCGAAATCCAGAGTTGTCAGTATCATTTGTTCAGTCTCAATAACTTTCTCACGGTATTGTTCAAACCAGTCCTGCTAAAACAACAAAAAAAAATATAAGGAGGTTAACAAGTTGACAGTATGAAAGAGGTGTATGACCCAGCAACAGCAAAAAGGAAATAGAACTGCTATCACACCAATTTTATTTAAAGAGGCGTGTACATCGGTTTTATTTAAAGAGGCATTACACCAATGTCCTAGGCTTGGTTCAAGATTAGGAATTTCCAATTTCTGCATAACATCTAATGAGTGACCAAGCAAAAATCCAAAGATGCAGGCCTTTCAGTAGCAGAAAGCTTGACAAATATCTGATATTCAGAAGAATGCTAACCCACTGTATTATATAATGTAATGGTATTTACAATGTTCCTGGACACATATAAGAATCAAATTCGGATGCACATCCAAATATCTGACTCCACAAGAGTGAAAAAGGAGATGCAAGTACATGTAGGATAAATTGTAATTTTCAACTAAATTATATATTATTCATTTAAATACTGTTTGTTTAGATATTGAAAGATATTTTTTGTCAATGTCTTTCAATATACATGTTCCCTATTCAAACTTCCAAATTAACTTAAGAATATAAGAAAAAAATAATATTTTGCAAAGTTATTTTAATACCTACATCCATGACCAATCTTTAAATAAAAACAAATACTCACTCCTAATATCAAAAAAAAAAAAAAATGGAGGTGAACTTCATTGTTGGAATAGTTCAACTCTCTTCCAATCTTTGAAAGTAGAAACCAAAGAACTTCATAAGTATCCAAGAGTCTCATATGCATCAGACTTGGATACATATCTGACATGGATTTTCGGAGCTGGACGTGATTGTCCAAGTAACACGGTATTTTACTTTTCTTCAAAGGCAGAACATGACAAGATAAACAGGAAGAATTTTTAAGCAAATGTTACCCAAATACTAAAATTTGCATATCCAAAAGAGAGTTATAACATACACCAGGACGAATACAATTTGTATGAGGAACTTGGCTATTCATGCATGCAATGCCAGCATCTGTTTTAATGAATATTATCCCGAGATCAAACTTCAAGCAAGCTAAGAACCCTTACATTGAACCTCTCTTTCCACGAGCAAATTCATGGTGTCTCCTTAGGACTCACATACCTGGCTTGCTAGGGCCAAGAAGCTTAGTTATATTTATCACCTTTAAGCCCATAAGCTCCAACCATGTGTCCTACCCAGCACCTATAAGTCATTTCTCCTTGATGAAAATCTTCAGTTCTCTAAACAAAGAAGATTCATTTCTATATTATGTACTTCATTATATGTAAAATATTATGGAGAATGCTCTTTGATCCACAAGTCAAAGTTCGTTAGAATAGTTTGATGCCCTGTATGACAGTATCTGCATTAGAATCTGAGAGGTGTGCCCTTTCCCATGCAACACTAAATCACACATTTCCACATATTGGTAAGTTTCACAAGACAGAGATCTTACATCCACATGTATAGATTTAACAATGACTTTGAGCAACTTCTTTAAGTAGGCATGTGTGTGTGTGACACCATGCATCATTCAGCTATTATCAGAACTTTGATACAAAAACCTGCTCAAATTATCTAAAAAGTTTAGTCAGATCTAAAGATGTCACACAAAGAATATGATGCGGCAAAAAGAAGTTACCTTTAAATGAACCAGTAATTATGCAAGAGATAAATAATTTTAAAATAGAAGTACTTGTTGACATACCAATGCAAGAATAGAATATAGGTATATCAATACTATCAAACTATGTGCAAATAGGCAGTGGAGTAACTGTGCATTATATGTCTGAAGCAAGGACTAACTTCTGTTGGATTAAAAAGCTGAAAACTGATATATCTCTTGCTGAGACTACCATAAACATAATATTCCAAAGACAGGGAAAAGATGGAAAAGTTATATATACTGCTTGTGGCAAGTTCTGCAAGAGATTACAGACTGACAATTTCAGATCACTGAACAAGGCCTAATAATGCTTACACTGTGCAGCAAATAAGGAAAGAAAGCAAACTCCTGTTTCTGAGAAATTTCACAGGATGCCCGTAGCATGCTGTTCAAAAGACAAGGTGTTTCCTCAGACTTTGCAGCTAGGAACAGAGCTGCTGTAGCAATCAACTGCACAAAAGCTGGATTGTTAACAGAAACTAATGCACTGGTAATTTAGAAGCACCACACCCAGTAATCTACAATTAGAAAGAGCAGTTCTTAAGTTGAATCCATGAAATCAATGAAGACTACAGATGTACATGAGATAACTATTCTGGACAATCAGTTACAAGAATGGTACAGAAGCTTCACAGTCATATAATGTAGATCTTCCTACTTTTTTTTAATGAGAAAAGCATTAACTCAGTAATCAGTAGTCAAGTACAACATCAAATTTTCTCCTTAAGTAGCCATAGTTTAACTACTTTTTCCTTTTGACTTTGTTACTATTATTTATTACTTTGTAAGCATTTGGACAGCCATATACAATTATCATTCCATGATACACAATATGATAGCACAAGAATTGTGCTCAAAGTCAATTGGAGGTGATAGGATCTCTAAACCTCAAGAACGAGGATGTACCACATAAACAAAGAGAACTATGATAAGAACAGCTATAACAAATGATTGTCCATTTAAATGTGTCTTATAACAAATGATTGTCCATTTAAATGTGTCTTCTTTAGCCCAAGCCAGCATGCAACTTTCAAAAGCAGATCTTATATTGTCAAATTTCACAAGTATCAGTGCTAAATCATCAACGGACAAATTGTTATAAAAGAGATAATATTAGCTGATTGGTGAGCAAATTGTTTTCCAGATTTCTATTTAGACACAAGACTTGTTTCAAAGAGAATGGCCAAGACATCTCTACTCAAGTAATTCAATCTTGTTGAATTCAATCTAACCAGTTGGTCCAAAACATTCAGGGTCCAATTCATGAATAGTTTAATTGAATCTAGGTCAATTTAATCTGGTTTAGCCAACAGACAAGTCCCATTTGGTCAGTCTATGCTGGCTTGATCAAACAAGATCATCTAAAGAATTCTTATTTCATTTTTCTCTTGCACTTTAGGTTAGTTGCCATCTCAACAAATCAGGTCCATTGAAGAAGGTATTGACATTTCAAGCGAGACATGACCACAGTATGGTAAAATAAGAAATTAGATTAGATGAGAGGCCTGAGCAGGTAAATCTTCATTCCAAATTTATTCAGAACCTTTCATTGCCAATCTGGTCTGATCAGGAAGACCCATAAATAACTCCTCAACATTGGTGGAAAAAGAGTATGGAAATAACCTGACATTTCTCTGCTTCCCATACTTCATAGCAGCTAAGTAGTATCACTGTTCTCATTGACAAAATCATATGACCCCAACCACTTGTAGGCAGCCGGTCATCATTCCAGCGGCAAGCAATCCTGACAACTTATTGGGAAGATCTCTGTTCTGTTTTTTGCCTTCTTTGTTCCCAATAACCCTTCTCCTCCTCCATCTTCTATTATTCCTCTGTTCTAGTATCATAAATTGAGATTTGATACGCGAGATGGATGGGAGTGAAAGATGGGTTGGGAGTGGCAGAGGGGCATACATGGATGTAGACCATAGGGGTTTACAATGCGAGGGTGAGGAAGATAGGAAGAGGCTGGATAAGATAACAATCGAGAAGCCAAGGAACTTAGGAACATTAACAGATGAGGTTATCATTTAATATAAGAGTGTTACAGGCAAATCAAATATTGTGATAAACTACGTGAGGGCATTGGAGCTGAAAAACAGATCAGATGCAAAATATCCATATCCATAAATGTTTTTATTTGGCAAATACAAATACGTTTGTAGATATTAATTAATACTATAATTTGCATCTATATTTTGTAAACAGACTCAGATATGAATCATATATTGACAAATACAGTTATTAATGTCGATATAAATCAGAAAGTTAAATTTATAGATAAAACAAAATCCCAATATTTTTTTAATGTATTCTACATATAGAAACCTCAATTTCTTTAGAAATAAAAAAATGATCCCATACAAAAAGCAATAAGGATATAATGCGCCCAATGAATCATCAGATTTTTTCGGTGGATCTAATAATTCTGCAAAGTTACACATTTTGAATTCAAAAGCTGATAACCAAGGCTTCAACCCATAAATCAAAGGTGCCAGTGTCACCGTATGGAAACAAGATTAAATCAAAGATATGCTGATGCTGCCACTAACTTGACTTTGGAGTTTATGGCATCCATATGAAACTAAACCAAATCACAAATGGAATCAGATACTGGTTTACCCATATCCATATCAGCTTTTCTGTGATGGATACACATATGAATGGGGACATTAGTCAAATGCTATAATTTGTATCCACATCTAGATAGATTCAGATATGGAAATGGATCTGAATGAATAATATCCACCCCATTTTTTCAGCCCTCGAAGGAATGCAGTTTTCTATAAAGGACGCACAATATAGCAACTAATTGCCAAAGTTTTCAAATGACTGGATTTAATAATGCTTCTATATAATTCTAAGATAATGGTAAAAATTAAAAAATATTACTCATTGAAAAAATTACTTACATCTGAGGAGGATGAATCAGCATTTTATCATTTAAAACTAAAGATGAAGGCTGTGAAGTTATCAAAATATGACATCAACTATTAAGCTCACAAGATTCATAAAGATTGTTGAAAAATACAAGGAGGACAATGCAATTCCTTAAGAATATCTTGTAATTCAAGAATTTCTTGACAACAAAGCAAGCACTGAAGGTTATAATCAGGATCACGCATACCACCCCCCAAACCAGCCAATTTGGGGCATACCAAACCATACCTCTTGAAAGGGATAGTACAGGACTTCGCCTCAAAATAAGGGCTTACTACTTGGTTCAGGCCCAAGATGAGCAGTACAACCCTGAATTGAGCTGAACCGTCTAGTTTGGCTCAATTTAGGGTTGTTCAACACTCTCTCCCCTTTTTAATAATTAAAAGGGAGGCATAAAAGGCCTCCCATTGCTTCTCTACCTTTCCTCCTCTTTTTCTTCAACTCCAAAAAATTGAAAAGCAGGACTAGATTTCATGATTTCAGCCCAAGCCAAAAAACAAGTGGCCTTCTCGTTTCCATGTTTCTCTTTTTTCCTTTTCATGCCAAAAGTAGGCAATAATTGGAGAAAATAAGGGGAGATCGTGCCAAAATTTTGGATTTTGACATGCTCTCATGATATGATGTAAATCTACAGATGTTATACGCAATATAGTCACAATCATGATTTTTGTTAAGCCTACGAATTTTTAAATTAAAAATATATTTTTTGGATTATAAACTAATAAAAATAAAATAAGGATCAAAATGTTTCCATAAAACTGGCCGCATATTTGGGTGTACATGCTGCTCTCTATATTATTTTGGTAGTAATTTGGGTAAGTTTGAGCATGATCATGCACATGAAGATCTAGAGCTAAATTTGAATAAATTTGAAAAATGAAGCGATCTTTTGTGCATACCCACAGGCTGAGAAAATATGCATAGCATCCCTCATAAGATGCTACATTGACCCTAACTAAAATTAATTTTCTAAATATTTTATGTTTAAATATCAATTTTAATTAACAATAATATTTAAGTATAAATATATTTCTAATATAAATGTAGTATGTAGTATTCCTGCCAGGCTTTGACATGCATGGATATGGTCTATTTGAGGCAATGTATTTAAATGGGTACTATCCTTCACATTCTCACGCAACTTATAGGTTGGATTCTGTTGCTGCGATCTTCAGATGGTCATATCCAGCAACTGGGCAAAAATATGTAGAAGCCTACTTTGAATCTTGGAGTACTAACCTAGACCCAGATTACAATCACAATCTCAATATCTATGAGGGATATCGACACTACAAAATTTTAGATGTCGGCATGTATTTTGTACTTTAAATATAAATCTACTCCATTTATTATATTGTGTTAAATTCATTTATAAATACTTTAATTGTACTTCAATTTCATTTCATGATCAAAAAGATGTCAAAACAACAGCAAAATTAAAAAAAATTAAACAACCAAAAACATCAAAATCATAGGTGAAAACCAAAAAAAGAGGAAACAAAAAATTTAAAAAAAATGGTATACCAGTCAAGTGATCAATACACAATCCCATACCGTGTCTCGACACAGTACCAAGCTGGTACATTGATAGCCAACTAGTACAGATCATGGTACCATTTTGATGAACCTTGATTACAAGTTTGGCTATTGTTCTGGTACAATACCG
The DNA here is from genome assembly GCF_000442705.2 of Elaeis guineensis. Lineage (NCBI taxonomy): Eukaryota > Viridiplantae > Streptophyta > Magnoliopsida > Arecales > Arecaceae > Elaeis > Elaeis guineensis. The sequence goes on along the minus strand of NC_025997.2, from coordinate 111,852,738 downwards.
GTTCAGTTCACCAAAATAACTGAGGAGAGAGAGTAGGATTGATTCTACCACTTGGTACAAGTCATGACCTTGGCTATGTAAAAGAAGTGAAAAGGTTTGACTATAAGAAGACTTAAAAATTTGAAACAAAAACAGCTCGCATTGATTTAGCCATTAAAATAGCTTTCCAACAAACTTTTGGATAACTCAAAGTGGAGTCCATGTAAAAATATTATGGCCAACCTTTTTTCTGAAAGAGCTATCTTTGGAGAGAGAGTAGCATGGGTGCTTTTTCACATACATTATTAAACTTTGGACCCAAAGTCCTAATATCGTTCTTACTTGTTTTGTTAGGAAAGTTAACCAAGAAGTGAACAGATATTTCTCTCTTTTCAACACACCTATGAGCTGAGGAGTTTTTTCTCAATGTCCACATTGGATCAGAAAGCAAAGCAAACAACTAAAAAAGAAGGGATACAACAATAACAGCCCACCGTGATCAAGGGCAACAATACTGGAAATGCATCAAAAAAAGGAATCATGAAGCCACAAGATAGCCATTGCAATCAAAAAACGGATGTGAAATTTTGAGTTCGAGTTAATTATTTAAATGCAAGACATCCATCTGATAAACACTAGTTATTTTGTACTCTTCCTGCACAAACTATTCTATTCCAGATACCTATCCACCAATTTGAGGGCACTCATCAGATACAAATAAATCAAAAAAAACTTTGTGATAGCATGAATTGATTGCAATAAGGCTTTGAAACTCACAAATCTATCATGACAAGCATGAGATCTACGAAGAAAGAAGCGGTGGCAGAGCACCATTGCAGTTCCGATTGTAGTCTGAGGCCTGCAATCCAACAGATCCAAAATTCTTCATCCACTGATTTTACATAGAAGATATAATACTACAAGCGACCACAATTCAAACATGTAAATCATTATAAAAAAATAAAAAAGGATCAGCAGCTTACAGCTCGAGCCTCATTCCAAGGCTCTGAAGATAGGAGCAGTACGAGTATCGCAGGTGCGTTTCAAGAACAGGATCTATTCCATCCTTTCTGGATGGTGAGCACCTCTCGATCTCACCCCTCGACATGAATGCCCCACCCTCTTCCATTTTCGCAGGCATTTCATGCCTGCGAGCCAGAACAGCACCGTCATCACGCCTCCTCGGCTGCATAAAAGAACCATGACTCGTCGACAGGCCATTACTGCCAGTTACTCCATTCCGGTCCCGGTTCCCGGCATGCTCATCCCACATGGAGACGTAGGACCTCCTCCTCTTCAGAGGAGGCGGCGCGCCGGCGTAGGCGGCAGCATCGCTAAAGGCGTAATCTTGGTGGTTTCTATAGGAGAAATCCTTGTGAGGATAGTGGGCGAGATTGGGGACGGCGGCGGACCGGTTGAAAGCGGATCGGTGGTAACTGTGGTGGTAGCCGCCGGCGTCGGCGGTGGGGCCGCGGCAAGGTTGTGCGAATGGCATGGTTTGGATCCCAATTCGATTGTTACGAATCCGTGGTGGATTTTTCAACGATACAAAGAGGGGGTTGGCTGGGGGAAGCAAAGAATTGAGATCAAAAGTCTTGTTCGATCGAAGGATGATCGAATTGGAGGCCGATTGGTGGAAGGAGAGGTATCAAACGATGGGAATAATGGGGTTTTGGAGAGGAAATGTGGGATCGGGGAAGGGGGAAGGGGGAAGGGGGAGGGGAGGGTGGTGACGGCCGTTGGGTGATGGAAAGGGTAAGGAAGGAGAGGGACAGAGAGCGATGCGATAACATCACGTGTTCCACCGTCCTGTGAATTGTGATGCGCAAGCACAGATCACCAAATCATATTATATTTTTTTCAAAAAAATTATTTGGAGATAATAAACCATAAATATAAAATTCTCGTCGTCTAATTCGGAAAGATATACCTTAAATCTGACATCATGTACAGAAATTTAAATGTATACTCTATCTTATATTTATACCCATCCAATAGCTCTGCCCATCTATTCTACATATACCACTTATTAACATATATTATCTTTCTACCAATATATATATATATATAAAATCTAATATTTTTATTTTTTTAGCGTTATCAAGAGCTTAATAAAGATATATTAACATACTATAGATAAATACGAAGATTTTATCCTTGCAAAACAAGCAATTCTAATTGAACTGTTGAAGTAACAGAAGAAGAGTTCAATTGGATAAGAATGAATCTTGTCCAATGTAATTAAAAAATAATAGAGCAAATACAATCAAATTAGATATGAGCATGAAGATTGACTTTGAAGAAGGAATGATATTATTTGAAAGATTGATTTTAGATGTTTTATAGTAAATAAAAGGTGATAAACGATCACTTAAGACACTGGAAAAAATGTGGCTGATAATAAACATCAAGAAACAATATATATTATTTCAATTAGTGATAGAAAAGTTAGATTGAAGTAGATGGTTTGTAGATCTTTATGACTATCAAATATAATGTTTGTTCGTTGTTGGGTGGTAGGAAACTTTTTAGAAGCACAAGTATGGGCTATCGTACAGAGACAAAGTTGGAAGATTTGAGTGGAGTATATAGACCTTGGTTGTTTAATATAAAGTTATTGTCCTAATTAGATGTAGTTGACTAGATTATTCCAAAAGGGAAAATGAGGTTGTAGGTTGGCTTGAAAAGGGCTAAAGCTTTTATCAAATATTAATGTTTTGTTGGCCCTTCTAAGGCAGGAAACTTTTTGGGAAAATAAGCATGGGCTACTATATTGATTTTAAGTTGGTAGGATAGAGTGGATTTGACCATGGAGGGTACAGATATGTGGATCTTAATTATTTAGTATAGACATGTTATTGTTCTAGCTACATCTATCTCACTTGATTACCTAAGAAGATGAATTAGGCTGTGGACTGTTTAAGTAAAAGATGTTCCAATATATAAGGCTTCCGCCACTGTAACTTTTATGGAGGCCTCTGTATGTGGAGAAACTATTTTTATATTTTAAATATCATATCTAGTGTAATTTGTTTTATCTTCTCTTTTAAGAAAATAAATATGGAATCCATCATTTATTTTATCATCTCTCTTATCTATTTTTTATATCATGTTCTATCATGAATTTATTTTTCCATGCCAGTCTGTCTCCAACCAAATGAGCCCTTATATTTTTCTTTCCTTTGCTTGTTTACCTTTTGCTCTTCCATTACTTCCATCTTTTATTAATAAATCAAATTAAATCTCCCTTACATATTTTCTCAGAAAAAAATGAAGGGGAACAAGTGTTCTTTCTATCTTGGGCTTGTTTGGTACTAATTTTAGTATTTTTATTTATCTACAAATTAGTATACTATCATGTGGAGATTGATATTGGCGACAATATTTGCATGGAATTTATGCTATTCTTACTTTTGTTTCACTCTTTCTAAAAGTAATAGATCTTTCTAGCCAAAAGTTCCTAAAGTTTTATATGCAATTTAAGTAATAAAAAAATTTTATGACACATTTGTTTAGTCTAGTTTAATTCTTTTCATGGATTTCTGAAAAATAAAAAATAATAGCAATACCAAACAAATCTTGTGATGCATATAGATAATGAAGAAATTTTATATAAAAGCTGTATAATCAACAAATAATTGATAATCTTATAATTATTAACAAAAAAGAATAATCTAAAAGATGTTTATAAATCTAAACTAAACCTTATCTAATCTAAATACATGATAAACATGTACATTAGTGATAGTCAAATTCTAAAGACTAAAAATCTAGGTCAGACTCGGTCCTTCTAGGTCGATAATAATTAAATAAAGAGATGAGAGTTTTTCCAAAAGGGTAGCCGGTTGTGGCAGCGAATAGGAAAGTGGTAGGCAATCGTATCTGGCTGACCATTTCATTGCCTACGGCTTTGGTTTGGTCACCATCGATGGATGGGGGGGTAGACAAAAAAGCTTCATCTTTTCGGCCCCTGTCCAACCCCTTTAGGCCCAGCCAATGGGTCCACACCCCACTCATTTTTTGAATATCATATATTATTATTAACTATTTATTATTTACTTAATATTTTTTTTGGCTCTATCCCTACTCTTGTGATAAGTAAAATTCATTATATTCTTGGCATTACATTTCCTTATTCCTAATTCCTTATCACCTTTCTTGTACGTTATTCGCTTCCTTTTTTGTTTTTCTCCCTTTTCCCCTCTAATTCTTATGTTTACAATTTTTACTAACAAATTGAGTTAGTTTTTCTTTAAATAAACAATCAAAATATATTTTTTTGCTCTTTGAATGCTATACTTATACACTAGATCAAATATAATAGGAATGATTCGATTTAAATTAGGAATACATCATCATCATCAAGTAATAGATATTAACCATAGTGTTCTAAGAGAAACAATAATCTAAAGATATTCTAAGGGTAAATACAACCACAAAAATCCAAATTAAACAAGATATGTTAAGCTCAACATGTAATTGCCTAAAAATTGATTTTTTTAACACCCATGGGTTTTATTCAGTCTTCATTGACAGACATGAGGTAACCAACAACTTTGGCATTTTTTCTTCTAATAACTCTACCATGTCATTCCATACATCATTTTTAATATTCATATTTAATTTTTTTATTAGTAAAAATGAGCAAGGTTGTCAAAAGCGAGTTTCCAGCTCGAAACGAAAAGAGCTTTTCAAAAAATGAAACATAAAAAAGGAATGTAAAACATAAATTTTTATAAAAGGGAATGATTCATAAAAATATATATATTGCATAAGATATAACCATAAAAATATTCCAATGCACTTTATACTCAAAAGAAGAAGTATAATTCTGCAAAAATAAAAACATATATAGGTTCATCTAAATTCATGACCAACTCTTCGTAAACTAATACAAATCATCAATTGTTTTATCATTATCCATGAGTTCCTCAACAACATGCCCATCAACTCCACCATCACCTATTTCATTTTGAACATGAATTTCTTCGGAAATAATTTCAAACCCAGCAGCATTTGATTCATTATTACTAGCATGTCCAAAGTCATCCAAATCTATGTCCAATGGTACCACATCATCATTATCTTCATTGCCTTCCTCTATTTGTAGGATATTTAGGCGATTTTTGTTAAATGGATATGCAACATCTTCAACAATCCATTCATCATTTGAAGAAATTTCGTCAAGTATATTTAAATCAGCACTTAAATCCTTTCTAACTTTTCTATCAGTTAATTTTAAATTATACATCACAAACACTAGATTATTTATTTTTTGTTGATATAAATGGCTTCTTCTCTTTGTATGAACCTAAACATGTGATAAATAAGTATAATTAATCAAATGAATAATACTTAAAAAGTTAAAAATTAAATTATTGAATAACTAAAAAAAATATAAGTATTGCTTACCATTTCAAATGCATTCTAATTGCGCTCAGTTGAAAGAACTACAAGTCAGTTTTAATATCCGAATGGCAAATCTTTTCAACCCAAGACAATCATCACCATAAGAGTCCCACCACTCTACTAGACTTTTTTTATTTCTCAATCTAATTGCCCCCTCAACACCAAAAAAGCCCTCGGCTTTTTAAATGCTTCAAGCTGCATATCTATTTTATCTCTTTCTTCTATATCGGACACTATTTTTTGCAAACATTCATAAAAATAATGTTTCATTGTTGAGTCAGGTTCAAAGCCATTTCTATATTGAATTTGAAGATTTAAAAAGAAAGCCACGATATGCAAAGGCCTATGGAGTTGAGCTTTCCATCTATCATCAATGATCTCTAATATTGGCTCATAATTGCAGCAACCAATAACAAAGATATATATAAGCTTAATAAGGCTATAAAAATGATAAAAATTCATAAAACTCATAAACTAATTTAAATCACAAGTAAAATTCAATTTACCTCTTCTTCACATCATTGAAGTTTTCTTTAATCTTTTGCTTTGCAATATCAATAGCTAAAACCCATGGCTGGCTTCTCCTCAGAATCCACTAACCGAAGTGCTTTAATAAGGAGAAGTGTTATCTTTAAACATGTCATAATATCTTTCCAAAATGTAGAATCCAAAATCAGATTTTCAACTTTTTTACCTTCATTTTCTTTTGCAAACCTACTTAATTTCCATTCTTGAGAACTAAACATGTTCATTAATGGACCCTTTTGCTCACCAAGGCATCACAATGTCAAATATGCAATAGCAAATTGAGTTATTCCATGCCTAATCAAGTCCCTTTCTTTAGTAAATTCCTTCAATGTAGAAATAAGAATGACATTTAAATAAATGTAACTGGTGATCTTTCTTGCCTTTGGAATTGTCTCTTTATGGATGGTGATTGTTGGTGCAAAAATCCGCCTGCGTCGGAGAAGCTGGAGTCGAGGGGGTCGCGATCGCCGTCGGGACCTGCAAAAGAAGTCTAAACCGGAGGTGGGGTTGCTCCGGCAAGACCCTCCGACACTCAAGTCAGTTCTCTGCCTCAACAAGAATGGAGTGCTCGAATGGAATTTTAGCAGAGTTTCTAGGTAAGAAATGAGAGCTTAGAGAATAACGTATCTGGGGTCCCCCTTTTATAGGCGGAGGGAGCAACAGACTGATAGCGATGTCTGTAACCGTCTGGCAGTGGGTTGCCCATGGTCAGGAGGAGTTTGTTGCGAGGAGTAGTGGAGTGAAATCGTGGCTATCATCGGGACATGTCACGTGGAGTCTGTCGCGGGGAGTGGAGCGGCGTCCGTTGTCGCGACTTGCCAGAGGATGGAGGAATCGTGCGGTATCCGTCGCAGGAAGTGGAGCAGGATCGTGGCCATTATTGTGGTCTGCCAGGGAGTGATGGAGCCACGCGGAATCCGTCGCAGGAAGTGGAGCAGAGTCGTGGCCGTTACTATGGCCTGCCAGGGGGCTCAGGCCTGTCGGCCAAAGCTCGGTTGGAGTCCGATCTCCGTAGGAGCCCAGACGGGAATCATTTGTCGAGGAGTCTCAGCTGAGGCCGTCGCGGTAGGGACTTGGGGTAGTTCGTTTGCAGTGGTAACTCGGAGTGGGTCGCTTGCAACAGGAGCTCGAAGTCCGGCTCCCGTAGGAGTCCGGACGAGGTCTACTTGTGATTGAAGTCACGGGCGGAGTCCGGCTCCCGTAGGAGTCCGGACAAAGCCTTTCTGCAGTCGGAGTCGGGGACGAGGTTCAGCTCCCGTAGGAGTCCGGGCGAAGTCTTCCTGCAATTGAAGTCGTGGGCAGAGTCCGGCTCCCGTAGGAGTCCGGATGAAGCTTTTCTGCAGTCGGAGTTGGGAACGAGGTTCGGCTCTCGTAGGAGTCCGGGCGAAGTCTTCCTGCAATTGAAGTCATGAGCGAAGTCCGGCTCCCGTAGGAGTCCGGATGAAGCCTATCTGCAGTCAGAGTCGGAGATGAGATCCGGCTCCCGTAGGAGTCCGGGCTGAGTCTTCCTGCAATTGGAGTTGTGGATGAAGTCCGGCTCCCGTAGGAGTCCGGACGAAGTTTACCTGCAGTCGGAGTCGGAGACGAAATCCGGCTCCCGTAGGAGTCCGGGCTGAGTCTTCCTGCAATTGAAGTTGTGGGTGAAGTCCGGCTCCCGTAGGAGTCCGAACGAAGTTTACCTGTAAGTGAAGTCGTGGGCGGAGTCCGGCTCCCGTAAGAGTCCGGGCGAAGTCCGCCTGCATCCGGAGTCGGGAACGAGGTCCGGCTCCCGTAGGAGTCCAGCTGAGTCTTCCTGTAATTGGAGTTGTGGGTGAAGTCCAGCTCCCGTAGGAGTCCGGACGAAGTTTACCTGTAAGTGAAGTCGTGGATGGAGCTCGGCTCCCGTAGGAGTCTGGGCGAAGTCCGCCTGCAGTCGAAGTCGGGAACGAGGTCCGGCTCCCGTAGGAGTCCGAGCGAAATCTCACTTGCAATTGGCGTCGGGGGCGAAGTCCGGCTCCCGTAGAAGTCTGGGCGAAGTCCACCTGCAATTAAAGTCAGGGGCGAAGTCCAGCTCCCGTAGGAGTCCGAATGAAGTTTACCAGCAGTCGAAGTTGGGAATGAAGCCCAGCTCCCGTAAGAGTCCGGGCGGAGTCCACCTGCAATTGGTGCCGGGGGTGAAGTCCGGCTCCCGTGGGAGTCTGGATGGAGTCCACCTGCAATTAAAGTCAGGGGCGAAGTCTGGCTCCCATAGGAGTCCGGATGAAGTTTACCAGCAGTCGAAGTCGGGGATGAAGCCCGGCTCCCGTAGGAGTCCGGGCAGAGACCACCTGCAATTCGTGTCGGGGGCGAAGTTCGGCTCCCGTAGGAGCCCGGATGAAATTCACCTGCAGTGGAAGTCGGGGATGAAGTCCGACTCCCGTGGGAGCCCGGATGAAATCTGGTAGTTGTAGGAATCTGCCGTTGGTGAAGTTCAGCCGTCGACGAAGTCCGGGGTAGTTCGGATTGGAGTTGAACTTGGCTGGAAGAAGTCTGGAAGGGATTCGGGGAACAGCTGATAGTCGTAGAAGATCGGCTGGCAGCGGAGCTCAGTGAGCACTTGGGGCGGCTTGATAGATGACTGGGGAAACTTATGTCGAAGGAGCTCAGGTGGTGCAGTGGGAGTTCGTCCGTCGGGAGAATTCAGTCAGTACTGTGGAAATCTGGCTGTTGGAGAAGTCCGGAGAGATACCATTTGCAGTCGAAAGCTGGAGGAGTCCTGGGAGGGTCAATCCTGTCACGAACTTCGGCTGGAGGGTATTTTATACCCAACACCAGTCCCCCTACTTTCGAGTTCGAATTTCGAACGAAGAAAGTACAGAGAAATTTTCGCAGCCGAAGTTGTCCCCTTGAATCCTGTGCATAATCGCCCCCAGATATTTTGGCATTAAATGCGCGCGTACTGGAGTCTTTTCAAATCGGGGCGATTTGAAGGGACCTTTCGAAATTCCTGTCAGGGCATAATTCTAAGCATCTCGCCATAATGATCCGCCGGCAGCTGGCCCTACGTCACGGTAAGTGGGACACGTGGCGGGTGCTGGTGGGCTTAGGGATGTCTGCCACCATGACTGCGTCAGATCCCGTCGCTTATTTAAGTCCCCGCCCTTCCTCCAGGGACTTCACTTCGCCTGAGGGTCGACACCTTTCTTCTGCTTGAGAGTTTAGTCACTCAGCCACTCCATCGGTGTCCTTTTCGACTCTAAGTGCTCTTCGCACCAGTCTTCGCCATCCCCGCCGGCTCCCCACCGTCTTCAGCCCCCTGAGCCTCTCCGAGGGGTTCTCCCGCCGGAGCTCCCGTCCCGGAGGCCAACCTCGAGAGGATGCCACGGATCGAGAGGAGTAGAAGGGGGAAAACAGCAGCCTGCGAATTCCCTGGCTGTCGAACCGTCACTGAGGGTTTCTATCGCCTCAAAGGGGGCTCGAGAGAGAATTCCTTCACCAACAGGGGTTTAATAGTGGGGACAACCGGTGAGGGCATTCCGCCCGAGAATTTTAGAGTAGCTGAACGGGGCGACACCGGTCAAGGGGGCAGAGTTGTCATCACAAGCTGTGGCGGGATTCTTGACATCGTCGGGGTCGAGGGACCAGAAGCGGTCGGCGCTGACGGTGGGGCAGTAGAACTTGTTGCAGAGACGGTGGAAGTAGCGCATGCCGACCTTGCCGAAGTATCTAGGATGGTGGTTGTCGTGGAGCACACGGTGGTGGTGCATGCCTCCGGCACCGTCGCGGTCTCCGGGGCACCTCCGGTTCTTCTTGATGCAGGTCGTCGCCGCCGCTGCCGTTGCCGTCGCTGCCCTCTGAATTCTATCCCATCCTTTTTCCCCTAGGACTGGGGTTTCGACGATGGAGCGGAACGAGACGGGGGGCGAGAGCTGAAGGATTTGTCACATGCACTAGAAAATGCTGTCGAGACGAGCGAAACCCGAAGGAGGAGTTGGGAGCTTGAAGGGGTCTCCGACATGTTTCTTTTGGGCCTTGTAGTAATGTATTTTTTTCTCTCCGCCCCCATGGCCTTGTAACGTATATCCTTGTTAATCAAGAATGAGAAGGAGATTTTATTACTTCGTCCGCACTTTGCGTCGAGTTGCTGTCTGCCGAACTTCTTGCACTTACCATTGTGATTGTTGTATTCCCTCTCTTTTTTTTTTTTTTTTTTTTTTGAGGTCGTTCGGAGGTCGTTGGTCATTGCGTTGGCCATTGCGTTGGCCCATTTTTTCAGTCATCCTTTTTCTTCAGCCTTAATAGCACTGTAATACATATTTAATAAATAACATGAGAAGGAAATTTTTCGCTACCTCTTTTACTCATGTGTTGGTTTGTCGCTTGCCGAGCTTCTTTCGACTTTGTCCCGCGTGATGTCGATGTTGTTCGAGGATTTCTTGTTCATCTGTATATTAGGTCGTCATTGCCGAGTTTCTGGTTTGGCGTTGACGTCGCTTGGAGGTTCCTGGTCATCGCCGTGTCGGTTTGCCTTTCGCTTGCAACCGTAGATCTTACTCTCCCTTCCTCTCTCTTCATAGAGACGAGGTCCCTTGTGCTTTTAATGTAGTTCGGCCTCCATTTTTCGCTGGGGTAGAGGGTCGCGGTGGCGTAGAGGGGTCGTCGTGAAAGTTTTCTTTTACTTGTCGGGTCTTGAACGATCGGACCTTAGTCGGCATCGCGACGAGGTTCTTCTCCTGTTTCTGATGTGGTCGGTTGCAGCTCAGGTTAGGACGAGGTTCTCCTTCTGTTCCTAACGAGGCTGTTGGGGACACATATGGGCACTGTATGGCCTCTCCTCCTACCCGGACTGAGTGGAACCGGGTCTTCGACTTTGCTCATGTTAGGATGTTGCCCAGCTATGCAACCCAAGAGGGGGGGTGAATTGGATTTCTAAAAATTTTAAGCTTAACTTATGACTTATGAAAAATATTTGACAAAAGCTAAATAAATAGGGAGAGTAAAATTAATTCAAGGCTAATGGCTAAAAGCAAAAATATAAGAGAATAATGAAGAGTTAAAGAAGAGCAATTAGACACACCACAAACAAAAGGATTTATAGTGGTTCGGTGCCAACCTTGCACCTACATCCACTTCCCAAGCTCCTACTTAAAAATTTCAATCCACTAACTTGTATTCAACCCGAATACAAACGTCGGAAACTCCGACTCTAGCTATCCCAAGCTAGTCCACTTGTTTCTCGGGTACAAACCAACTCAATACACTCCGATTCAAGGTTCAGATCAACCTTCCCTTATTTTAGAACCCTTCCAAAACAAAAACAATAACTCAAGTAAAGTATTACAATGAATAACACAAGTAAGTACAAAGAAAGCTCCTTTAATGAGCGAATGAGACTTTAAATACACTTTACTCAAAGAGAAGAAGGCTCTTTTTGATTTTCTCAAGGTGATTGGTGACTTGAATGTGCACTTGAGGAGTTGGTGAGCTTGGATTAAAGGCTTCTTGAATGCTTTGAGTGAGCTCTTGCTTAGGGCTGAAAAGTTTGCTGGAAATTCCTTTTTCAAAAACTCTCTTCTTGATTCTCTTCTTTGATTCCCACCTTTTTGTCCCTTTTATAGCTTTAAGAAATGATGGAAAACATTCTGGGCTGAAATAGAGCCGTTAGACCACATTAAATGAGCATTAATAGCACTTAAAATGGGTTAAAAACTATCTGTTGCGGAACAATCCCGTCACAGAGGTCGACTCATGGGTCGACTCATGCCTGGGGGTCGACTCATGGGTCGACCTCTGTGGAAAAACATCAGAAAATGAGAGGGGAAGCACGGTTCTATAAAATTAGCTTAAAACCCGCAGAGGTCGACTCATGGGTCGACTCATGCCTTGGGGGTCGACTCATGGGTCGACTCACAGGGTGTGCAAAGTTTGTGCCGGCCAAGAATTCAGCGTGCCAAACATCTCATTGTGCCATGAGTTGACTCATGGGTCAACTCATGATTTTCAAACATACATATCTTTCAAAATACAAGTCCAAAAATAATAAAATTTTTATCAATGGATCACAAATCTTTTGTTCTATTATTTGATGCTTTCAAATCAAGATTTTGGTAAAATTATGATTTTGCCCCTGAAGAGCAATAAGTCTTTTTCAAATGAAAATCATTAGTACTCCTTCAAATGCTTTGTAATCATCAAAATTAATCCAAGGAGCAACAATCTCTCCTTTTTTGATGATGATAAAATACTTGAATAAAAGTATATATATGAATCAATGAGCATGAATTTCAAAGCAATGAAATGCATTATAGGTAGTTTGAAGATAAATAGAAAATTTACAACCAACTTGAAAATTACTTATAAATGCATTTGCTTGAAAAGAAGATTGATTCTTTTGGCATGCGATACATGTACCCATAACAATTTGCCTATTGCTTAATAATTTGAAAAATTGCTCATTTGATTATGTGATTTTGGTATCAGAGCAGAAAATTTATTTTTGTTATCAGAGCAAAGTAGAATTTACCTAAGAATTTTAAAAATTGCTCATTTGAATATATCTCATTTGCTTGTTTTTCAAATTGCTTAGCATCTTGAAAATTTGCTCATTCTCATTTGATTATTTAATTTTGGTACCAGAGCATGTCTAGAAATTAATTTTAAAGTTTGCTCATTTGCTTTTGCTTAAATAATTTACTCATTTTGCTTTTAATTCTTTTATTAATCTGCTTTTGATTCTTTCATCAATTTGCTTTTGATTCTTTCATTTTGGTATAGCATTTCTCTCCCTTTTTGACATCATCAACAAAAGATTGTTACTCCCCCTTTTTCTTTGAATACATTTTCTCTTTTTCTTTCTTTTGATGGAAATAATTTTACTAATATTACTTTTGTTTACTCCCCCTGAATACAACAAACATAAAAGATATACCGTTGGATATCATAGATAGCATATATTACAATTCATAATATCTTAAGCATGCACATAATTGAAAGCAACTAAATTTGAAGGTCATACATTAAAAGTCAAGGAGTAGATATATAATCAAAAAGTGACTGATACCACATAGTGGTTCCAATACATACACCAAAATATAAAAGTTAATTAGTCAACATCATTACATGTCCCAAAAGATAGATCCTAGAAAGAGACAAAAGACAAGACTAACTACAAGGATCTAGTAAAGCTCATGACTGGATGGATCAGAATCAGATGTATCGGAGATGGGGTGGGGAGATGAAGGATCACGACCAAGAACTCGTCCTCTACCCCATCTGCCTCTGCCATGAGTGGAGGTATTGGCACGAGTAGGTGGGCGAGATGATCCTGAAGGCTGAGAAGCAATAGACTGAACTGCCAGAAAGAGCCTGATGGTGTCTAGAAGGTTCAGAGCTCTCGAAACAGACTGTAGCAGTGCAGTGAACTGGGTGGATGCATGCTCACTAGAGCCTCTGATCTCTCTCCTCAGAAAATCAAATCCACTCTCCAATACTCCTCTAAGTCTGGCTGCCTCCATAGATAGGTCTGAGACCTCAGTAGTGCACTCCTGTGGCTGTGGATGGGCCAGAGCTAACACTTGCCCCTGCAAGTCAAGTACCCTCCCAGTCAGTCTCAAAATGTAACCCTCGAGCTGCTGAATCCGAACTGACTGATCTGACATCATCTGAAATACAGTGGACATATGGGGGATCAAGGTCTGATCAGATGCATCTAATGATGTGGATCTCGATGCAAAAGCTGAAGTGCCCCACTATCGAGAAAGCAAGGAAGCCACACGCTGAGAAATCAGCTCAATCTGGTCATCAGCTAATCTGATCTCTGAAGAAAATGCTCTGCTGTCCGGCTGCTGGACTGGGGTGTGCCTCCTAGTGGACTCTGAAGGGCCAGCCTTTGGAACTGAAACAAACTGGATGTCTGGAGATGCTGCCCTGAAGTCATGGAGAGGTGATGAAGGACCTTCTTCCTCAGCTCTGTCCTCAGCTCTGTCCTCAACTCTCTCTTCTGCACCCTTAATCCAACCACCATTAGTCCTAGTGAATCCCATGCGGTGCAAAGTGTGTTGGTTGATGGTGTCAGAGTGAGAAAGCCTAGCAGATGCCTCTCCCTCAAAACTAACTCCAAACCTCCTGAATACCAGGGTGAGGGCCATACCGAAAGGCAGATGTGCCTTGGATCTATTCAGTATTTCTCTCATGGCCTCAATCATTAATGCTGGGAGGTTTAAGGGGGTTTGGGTGATCACATGAAACATGATGCAGATGTCTCGACCTGAAAGGAGGTCATGTCTACCACTTCTTGGGAAGAAAAGCTTTGTTACCAATTGATGTAGAATTCTCATTTCAATGGACAGGATCTTGGCTTCTAATTTATTTAGGCTTTCCGAGTAGGTTCCTCCTAAAATCACACTAATTCCTTCTTCCTTCACTGGGAGTTTCATGTTTGAATATCCCTCACAGGGCAAATGAAGAATCTCTCCCAAAATAACAGGATCTAAACAGATATCAACACCCTTAACAGTAGATGTTATTGTTCCATTCCCATAGCACAGATTCAGATAAAATTCTCTAACCAAATCTATATATGTAACTTCTTTAAGAGAACAGTAAAATTCCCAACCTTGGTTTTTGATCTTTGAACCAATGGAGAACCCCTCTTTTTCAAAAAATCTGAAGTCAATATTTTTTTCGATTTCTACCTTTCTGATAGAGAGAGAAATTTTACTAGGGCTAAGAGGAGACTGAGAGGAACCTGGAGCAGATGCCGAAGTAGGAATGGAAGCAGAAGAGGTCTGAGAAGCTTGTCTTTTCCTGCGCACGCTCTCTTCCAACTCACGGACCGATTTTCTTCTTTGAGGGAGTTTCATTTTTGAAGCCATTCTCACCACCAGAACAAGCAAGGAGACTTGGAAGATCAAATGTGTGAGGAGATAGAGGGTTATTAGGGGATGGAAAGGGATTTTTGGAGGAGAAAAATCTTGATTTGGAGGAGAATGGTGGAAGCTAGGGCACGCTCCAACCGCTCCAATCAGGGGAGAATAATGGGAATAGCTCCTTTTCCAAGGGGCGATTTGAGGTGGAGAGGTGATGGGAGAAAGATCTTGGGCTTAGACTTTGGATTTGGAGAGAAAAAAGAAGAGGACTATGGGTTTTGGAGGGAGGAAGACGAAAATGGAGAGGGTCGGCTCATGAACGGGATTTTAACCAAAAAGAGAGGAATCCGTGGGGTTTTAGCCGAAAATTATAAGTATGCCATTGGGTCGACCCTAGGGGGTTGACTCATGATTCACAAAATTTCAGAAAAAATATGAATAAATTCTAAAAAAATTCAGAATTCTGGGAGAAGAATTTTTGCTCTATGAAAAGTTGTGAGAATGATAATCTTGAGCTTTTAGGTCCAAGAGAGATGATGGAAATTGAGCTCAAAGAAATTTTGACATTGATTCCTTGGATTTAGAGAGATATTTAAGTAAATGGATCAAAAATTTCTAGATCTCTCCTAATTTCACAGAATCTATCTTCACTTAGGGCCTTTGTAAAGATATCGACTAATTGATTTTCAGTGCAAACATAGTCAAGAATTATATCTTTGTTTTGAACATGTTCTCTTATAAAATGATGTCTGATTTCAATATGTTTAGACCTAGAATGTTGAATTAGATTTTTAGTAAGATTTATGGCACTAGTGTTATCACATCTTATGGGTGTTTCATTAAGTTTGATACCAAAATCTTCGAGTTGTTGCTTAATCCACAAGATTTGAGCACAACAACTTCCGGCTGCAATGTATTCGGCCTCGACCGTAGACAGTGCTACCGAATTTTATTTCTTGCTAAATCAGGAGATTAGGTTAACTCCCAAAAATTGACAAGTTCCACTAGTGCTTTTTCTATCTAATCTACATCCAGCAAAGTCAGCATCTGAATATCCTATTAAATCAATTAATGAGTCCTTAGAGTACCATAATCCTAGAGTTTGAGTACCATTTAAATATCTAAGGATTCTTTTAACAGCATTCAAGTGAGATTCTTTAGGATTAGATTGAAATCTAGCACACAAACAAATACTAAACATGATATCAGGCCTACTTGCAGTCAAATATAATAGAGAGCCAATCATACCTCTATAATATTTTAAGTCTACACATTTATCTTCTTCATCCTTATCAAGCTTACATGAAGGGCTCATGGGTGTGCTAGTTGCTTTGGAGTTCTTCATTCCAAATCTTTTGAGTAATTCCTTGGTGTACTTGCTTTAGGTGATGGAGATTCCTTCCTTTGTTTGTTTGATTTGGAGTCCGAGAAAGAATGTAAGTTCTCCCATCATGCTCATCTCGAACTCCTCCTGCATGAGCTTAGCAAAGTCTTGACAAAGAGATTCATTAGTAGACCCAAAAATAATGTCATCAACATATATTTATATATTTAACATATCATTTTGATTTCTTTTAATGAAAAGAGTTGTGTCTACATTACCTCTTGAAAAATTATTATTTAGTAAAAATTTGCTTAGCCTATCATACCAAGTCCTAGGTGCTTGTTTCAAACCATATAGAGCTTTATTTAATTTAAAAATATGATTAGGAAAAGCATGATTTTCAAAATCTGAGGGTTGTTTTACATAGACTTCTTCAGCAATATATCCATTCAAAAATATACTTTTGACATCCATTTAAAATAATTTAAATTTCATAAAGCAAGCATATGCAAGTAGAAATCTAATGGCCTCTAATCTAGCAACAGGTGCAAAGGTCTCATCAAAATCAATTCCTTCTTCTTGATTATAACCTTTAGCAACCAATCTTGCTTTATTTCTTATTACATTTTTATGTTCATCTAATTTGTTCCTAAAGACCCATTTTGTGCCAATTATTGAATAATTTTTAAGTCTTGATACTAAAGTCCATACATTATTTCTTTCAAATTGATTAAGTTTCTCTTGCATTGCATTAATCCAACTATAATCATTTTCAGCTTCTTCAATAGTTTTTGATTCAAGATGAGAGACAAAAGCACAATGATTAAATACATCTTTAAGTGAAGAATGAATTTTTACCCCATGCATAGGATCACCAATAATTAGCTCCTTAGGGTGATTGTGAACATACCTCCATTCTTTGGGTAGGTCATTTATACCTTGAGGTTGTTCTTGATGTTCTTCACCACCCTTATCCTGTTTGTCTTCATGTTCCTCATCATCTTGAATTGTTGAATCTTTCAGAGTGATCTCCTTCATTCTTTCTATAAGATGATCTGCATCATCAACACATTCATTCTTTCTTGAAGGAAGATCGTTAGATTCATCAAAGACAACATGTATCGACTCCTCTACTACTAAGATTCTTTTGTTAAAAACTCTAAAAGCTTTACTAGTGGAGGAGTAACCAAGAAAGATTGCTTCATCTGATTTTGCATCAAATTTTTTAAGTCTTTCTTTACCATTATTTAATACAAAACATCGACAACCAAAAATATGAAAATATGCAATATTAGGTTTTCTTCCTTTCCAAAGCTCATAGAGGATTTTCTTTAAAATTTGTCTAATCAAAGCATGATTTAAGATGTAACATGCTGTGTTAATAGCTTCCGCCCAAAAATATCTTGGAAGGTTGCTTTCACATAGCATGGTACGGGCCATTTCTTCTAGGGTTCTATTTTTTCTTTCTACTACCCCATTTTATTGGGGTGTCCTAGGTGCAGAGAAATTATGGCCGATTCCTTTTTTACCATAAAATTTTTCAAAGTCTTGATTTTCAAATTCAGTTTTATGATCACTTCGAATATTTTGAATTAAAAATTCTTTCTCATTAGTGACTTTTCAGTAAAATTTAGTGAAAACTTGAAAAGTTTCATCTTTGTGTGCCAAAAAGAAAACCCAAGTAAAACGAGAGTAATCATCTATAATTACAAAACCATATCGTTTTTCTCCTAGACTAGTAGTTCTAGTAGGTCCAAATAAGTCCATATGCAAAAGCTCTAAAGGTCTAGAGGTTGAAACAATATTTTTGGATTTAAATAAAACTCTTGTTTGTTTACCTAGTTGGCATGCATCACAAATTCTATCCTTTTCAAAATTTAATTTTGGCAAACCAAAAACTAATTCTTTCTTAATTAATTTTGAAAGTGAATGCATGCTAATATGTGCAAGCCTACGATGCCAAAACTAACTAATCTCATTAATTTTAGCATTCAAGGATACTAGGCATTGCATGTTTATTTTGGATAGATCATTTAAATCTACCATATAAACATTACCATGTCTATGTCCAATAAATTTAATGCCATCATTAATAGGACTAGTTACAATGCAAACAGAAGATTCAAAAATAACTTTATATCCTTTATCACAAAATTGATTAATGCTTAGTAAATTATGCTTTAAACCATTTACTAGCAAAATATTTTCAATGTATTTGGAGGGAGTGATACCAATGTTACCTATACCGATGATCTTTCCTTTGCCATTGTCTCCAAAGGTGACCATCCCTCCATTCTTAACATCAAGAGTGATGAATTGGGATTCATCACCAGTCATGTGTCTCGAGCATCCATTGTCATGATACCATTTTCTGTTTCCTCCTTGGGATACTAGACACACCTGCAAGCAAAAGTCAAGTTTTTATTTTAGGTACCCAAGCTTTCTTGGGTCCTTTTTGGTTAGTCATAATGGTTTCTTTTGAAACCCATATTTTTTTTACATTTGAGTTTGCAGATTTGTTAGAGAAGTAAGTGTATGACTTGTGTCCTATTCTACCACATTTGAAGCAAGTACTATTAGAGAACTTGTTATTTGAAGAGTTTACATAGATATTTTTCAGATACTTTTATTTCTTCAAAGGGTTATAGCCAAGACCAGCCTTATCATACACGATCTTTTGATTATCAAGAATCATATTAAGTTTATTTGAACTCAAGGTGAATTTTTCTACTATTGATTTTAGCTTGGCAATTTCATTATTTAAACTTTGATTTTCTTGAAGCAGGGTAAATTTTTCAATTAAAATACTTTTATTTTGTTTCAATAAAGATTGATTTTTTGATTTTAGATCTTTGTTCTTCATCCCTAGTTTCTTTAATTCATCAACTAAATCATAAAAAGCTTCATGTAGTTCTTCAAATGTAAAGTCACTAAGAGTTTCAGAAATTACCTCATTTTCGTATGCCATAAGGCACAGGTTGGCTTGTTCAGTCGAGTCTTCTTCTTCTGAGCTTGAGTCATCACTCGCACTCCAAGTGACAATCATGGCCTTCTTCTTGTACTTCTTGGGATCCTTCTTCAGTTGTGGGCATTCGGACTTGAAGTGTCCCGGTTTCTTGCATTCGTAGCAGATAAGGGGTTGGTCTTTATCCTTTTCTTTGCTCTGTTCTCCTTTTGTGAATGGCCTCTTCCTCATCCTTTATTTTCTTTTTTTCAAAAATTTTTTAAATCTTCGGGTAATGAGTGCCAACTCTTCATCCTGCTCTTCATTTTCGGTGTCATCAGTTTCTTCATCTGGTGGAGCTGTGGATTTGAGGGCAATTGTTCTCTTCTTTTTGACTTCTTTCTCTTGATGTTGCTTCATACTCAGCTCATGAGTCATCAATGATCCAAGAAGCTCTTCCAATGGTAGAATGTTCAAGTCCTTGGCTTCTTGGATGGCAGTCACTTTGGCTTTCCAAATTCTTGGTAAGGACCTGAGAATCTTTCTTACAAGCTCACTGTTAGTATAGGACTTACCAAGACTCTTTAAATCATTTATAATATCAGTAAAGCGAGTAAATATTTCAGTTATGGACTCATCATGCTCCATTTTAAACAATTCATATTTATGCACAAGTATGTTGATTTTGGACTCCTTTACTTGATTGGTTCCTTCATGGGTTACTTCTAACCTATCCCATATTTCTTTAGCAGACGAGCAAGTAGAAATGCGATTAAATTCGTTAGCATCAAGAGCACAATAAAGAACATTCATAGCTTTAGCATTTAATTGGGTCATTTTCTTATCAACCTCATCCCATTCTTTCTCGGATTTGGTTGATTCCACACCATCTATAATTTTAGTGGGTGTGTGAGGACCGTTCACTATGATACTCCACATATCATAGTCGAGTACTTGAATGAATATTTTCATTCGAGCTTTCCAATAGGTGTAATTAGATCCATTGAAAAGTGGAGGTCGGTTAGTGGATTGCCCCTCGGCTAGAGAAGTGCCGACTTGAGTTGCCATAGATCTTTGGCTCTTTGATTGATTAGATCAAAGTAGGGTTAGAGCACCGGGCTCTGATACCACTTGTTGTCCAGCTATGCAACCCAAGAGGGGGGGTGAATTGTGTTTCTAAAAATTTTAAGCTTAACTTATGACTTATGAAAAATATTTGACAAAAGCTAAATAAATAGGGAGAGTAAAATTAATTCAAGGCTAATGGCTAAAAGCAAGAATGCAAGAGAATAATGAAGAATTAAAGAAGAGCAATTAGGCACACCACAAACAAAAAGATTTATAGTGGTTCGGTGCCAACCTTGCACCTACATCCACTCCCCAAGCTTCTACTTGAGAATTTCAATCCACTAACTTGTATTCAATCCGAATACAAACGTTGGAAACTCTGACTCTAGCTATCCCAAGCTAGTCCACTTATTTTTTGGGTACAAGCCAACCCAATACACTCCGATTCAAGGTTCGGATCAACCTTCCCTTGTTTTGGAACCCTTCCAAAACAAAAACAATAACTCAAGTAAAGTATTACAATGAATAGCACAAGTAAGTACAAAGAAAGCTCCTTTAATGAGTGAATGAGACTTTAAATACACTTTACTCAAAGAGAAGAAGGCTCTTTTTGATTTTCTTAAGGTGGTTGGTGACTTGAATGTCCACTTGAGGAGTTGGTGAGCTTGGATTAAAGGCTTCTTGAATGCTTTGAGTGAGCTCTTGCTTAGGGCTGAAAAGTTTGCTTGAAATCCCTTTTTCAAAAATTCTCTTCTTGATTCTCTTCTTTGATTCCCACCTTTTTGTCCCTTTTATAGCTTTAAAAAATGGTGAAAAATATTCTGGGCTGAAATAGAGCCGTTAGACCATATTAAATGAGCATTAATAGTACTTAAAATGGGTTAAAAACTAGCCGTTGCGGAACAATCCCATCACAGGGGTTGACTCATGGGTCGACTCATGCCTGGGGGTCGACTCATGGGTCGACCTTTGTGGAAAAACATCAGAAAATGAGAGGGGAAGCACGGTTCTGTAAAATTGGCTTAAAACCTGCAGAGGTCGACTCATGGGTCGACTCATGCCTTGGGGGTCGACTCACAGGGTGTGCAAAGTTTGTGCCGGCCAAGAATTCAGCATGCCAAACATCTCATTGTGCCATGAGTTGACTCATGGGTCGACTCATGACTTTCAAATATGCATATCTTTCAAAATACAAGTCCAAAAATAATAAAATTTTCATCAATGGATCACAAATCTTTTATTCTATCATTTGATGCTTTCAAATCAGGATTTTGGTAAAATTATGATTTTGCCCTTGAAGAGCAATAAGTCTTTTTCAAGTGAAAATCATTAGTACTCCTTCAAATGCTTTGTAATCATCAAAATCAATCCAAGGAGCAACATAGGACGAGGTTCTCCTCCTGTTCCTAACATGACTGTGGGGGCACATTAGGGTGTTGTAGGGCCTCTCCCTCCATCCGGTCTAAAAGAACCGGACCTTTGACTTTGCTCATGTTAGGACGAGGTTCTCCTCCTGTTCCTAACATGGCTGTGGGGGCACATATGGGCGCTGTTTGGCCTCTCCCCCCATCCGGTCTAAGAGGAATCAGGCCTTCGACTTTGCTCATATTAGGATGAGGTTCTTCTCCTGTTCCTAACATGGCTGTGGGGGCACATTAGGGCGTTGTAGGGCCTCTCCCCCCATCCGGTCTAAAAGGAACCGGACCTTCGACTTTGCTCATGTTAGGACGAGGTTCTCCTCCTGTTCCTAATATGGCTGTGGGGGCACATTGAGGCGTTGTAGGGCCTCTCCCCCCATCCGGTCTAAAAGAACCAGACCTTTGACTTGGCTCACGTTAGGACGAGGTTCTCCTCCTATTCCTAACATGACCGTGGGGGCACATAAGGGCCATTACATGGGCCTCTCCCCCGATCCGATCTTGAAATAATCGGACTTTCATTTTGCTCATGTTAGGATGAGGTTCTCTCCCTGTTCCTAACATGACCTTGTTTTGATTGTTTGAAGGGGTTATCCCCAGTCGTAACAAGTCTATGCCAAAAGAGAAAGACATGCAAAGTCGAAAGGAAGTCGTTAGTAATACATTTACAGGTTTTTCAAGTCCCATGGTCGTGGAAGGTCTGCTCCCCCTTGAGGTCCTCCGGCGACGGAGTTGATGATCCCGATTGGAGGCTGATCTCCGGACTGCTCTTCCCTCCTTGGTGGCTCAGGCTGCGGCAGGGCCCTTGGCCGATCTTCTCTACCCTCAGACCGACGTCGAATGAATCTGTCGAGCCGACCTCGTCGGATGAGCTGCTCGATCTCATCTCGGAGCTGGATGCATTCCTCCATGTCGTGGCCGTGGTCACGATGGTAGAGGCAGAACTTGTTTGGATTGCACTTCTCGGGGTGCGTGCGCATCCTCTCTGGCCTAGGGAGCTGCTCTCTGACCTCCATCAGCACCTGGATTTTCGATGCGTTGAGGGGGGCATAGTTGCGAAATCTTCTTGGGGGAGAACTCCGCCGAGCCCGACGATCTGGGCTTCCCTACCTGCGTGCTCGAGGAGGTGTCTGGATGCATTTGTGCCCGGGAGGAGTTCGAAAATGCGGCCGAGCTTCTCTCGACCCTTTTTCGACTGCGGGCTTATTCGGGTCTCCCGCCTGCCGCTCTCTCGCGGCCTCTTCATCCTTCATTTTGAAGACTTCTTCAGCTCGAGCGTACCCTTCCGCCCTAGCCAGTAGATCAGCAAAATCCCTGGGGTACTTCTTTTTCAGGGAGAACAAAAGGTCGTTCTTCTGAAGGCCGCCCTTTAGAGCGGCCATCGCTACCGACTGGTCCAAGTTCCAGATCTCCAGTGCGGCGATATTGAAACGGTTGATGTAGGCCCGAATGGACTCCCCCTCCCTCTGCTTGATGTTGATGAGGGACTTCGAACCCTTCCGGGGGCACCGGCTGCTAACGAAGTGAGCCACAAACTGGTGGCTCATCTGATCAAAGGAAAAAATGGTACCCGACTTCAGTGCCGAGTACCAGTTTCTCACCGCGCCCTTCAAGGTGGATGGGAAGGCTCGGCACAGGATGGCGTCGGACGCGCCATAAAGCAGCATCATTGTCCGGAAGGCCTCCAGATGGTCAACCGTGTCTGAAGTCCCGTCGTAGCTCTCAAATTGAGGGAGCTTGAAGTTTGGCGGGATCGGTTCCTGCATGATCATTTGAGAAAAGAGAGGGTCAGTACAAATGTCCTCACCATAAGCAGGGGGAGCGTGACGGAGTTCTTCGATCCGTCGGTTCATCTCCTGGAGTCTCCGGTCCAGGAAATCCTCTCGACTATGGGTCTCGAGGGTCCTCTGGCAGAATGGGGATAGAGATCTCCCAGGGGTGGAATCATGATCCGACCGAGGGCTCTCCACCCTCGGATTCGTCTTTCCAGGAAAGATAGGGCGACTGGCCCAAGTGGCCCATCCCGCCGTCGGGTTTTGGAGTTCCGGCGACATTCTCTCCGGCCGCACTGATGCCTGCGGCTGCTGCTATTGTTGCATGGCCTGCACCGCTTCAGCGAGGCCCTTGACCTGTTGGGCCAGCAAGTCGAATTGTTCCGCGCCAACCGCCGTAGCTGGAGGAGGGGGAAGAGGCTGGAAAATTGGAGGTGAGGCCGGAGCTTGAGATCTGGCCACGGAGGCCGTGGATCGTCACGTGGATGCTCTGCGGGGAGGCATCGGGCGAGGACCGAGTGGAGGAAGGAGGAGAGGACGTCGGAAAAGATGACTGGAGGCGGTCCCGTTGAGCGCTCTTTTAAGAACAAGGGTACTGCGAAGACACAGGCCCTTTCTCTAGCGCCAATCCCTGTTGGTGCAAAAATCCACCTGCGTCGGAGAAGCTGGAGTCGAGGGGGTCGCGGTCGCCGTCGGGACCTGCAAAAGAAGTCTAAACCGGAGGTGGGATTGCTCCGGCAAGACCCTCCGACGCTCAAGTCAATTCTCTGCCTCAACAAGAATGGAGTGCTCGAACGAAATTTTAGCAGAGTTTCTAGGTAAGAAATGAGAGCTTAGAGAATCACGTATCTGGAGTCCCCCATTTATAGGCAGAGGGAGCAACAGACTGATAGCGATGTCTGTAACCGTCTGGCAATGGACTGCCCATGGTCAGGAGGAGTTTGTTGCGAGGAGTAGTGGAGTGAAATCGTGGCTATAGTCGGGACATGCCACGTGGAGTCTGTCGTGGGAAGTGAAGCGGCGTCCGTTGTCGCGACTTGCCAGAGGATGGAGAAATCGTACGGTATTCATCGCAGGAAGTGGAGCAGAATCGTGGCCATTATTGTGGTCTGCCAGGGAGTGATGGAGCCGCACGAAATCGATCGCAGGAAGTGGAGCAGAGTCGTGGCCGTTACTACGGCCTGCCAGGGGGCCCAGGCCTGTCGGCCAAAGTTTGGTTGGAGTCCAGTCTCCGTAGGAGCCCGGACGGGAATCATTTGTCGAGGAGTCTTAGCCGAGGCCGTTCGCGGTAGGGACTTGGGGTAGTTCGTTTGCAGCGGTAACTCAGAGTGGGTCGCTTGCAACAGGAGCTCGAAGTCCAGCTCCCATAGGAGTCCAGACGAGGTCTACTTGTGATTGATGTCGCGGGCGGAGTCCGGCTCCTGTAGGAGTCCGGACGAAGCCTTTCTGCAGCCGGAGTCGGGGATGAGGTCCGGCTCCCGTAGGAGTCCGGGCGAAGTCTTCCTGCAATTGAAGTCGTGGGCGGAGTCTGGCTCCTGTAGGAGTCCGGACGAAGCCTTTCTGCAGCCGAAGTCGGGGACGAGGTTCGGCTCCCGTAGGAGTCCGGGTGAAGTCTTCCTGCAATTGAAGTCGTGGACGGATTCCGGCTCCCGTAGGAGTCCAGACGAAGCCTATCTGCAGCCGAAGTCGGAGACGAGATCCAGCTCCCGTAGGAGTCCGGGTTGAGTCTTCCTGCAATTGGAGTTGTGGGTGAAGTCCGGCTCCTATAGGAGTCCGGATGAAGTTTACCTACAGCCGGAGTCGGAGATGAGATCCGGCTCCCGTAGGAGTCCGGGCTGAGTCTTCCTGCAATTGGAGTTGTGGGTGAAGTCCGGCTCCCGTAGGAGTCCGGATGAAGTTTACCTGTAAGTGAAGTCGTGGGCGGAGCCCGGCTCCCATAGGAGTCCGGGCGAAGTCCGCCTGCAGCTGGAGTCGGGAACGAGGTCCGGCTCCCGTAGGAGTCCGGGCTGAGTCTTCCTGCAATTGGAGTTGTGGGTGAAGTCCGGCTCCCGTAGGAGTCCGGACGAAGTTTACCTGTAAGTGAAGTCGTGGGCGGAGCTCGGCTCCCGTAGGAGTCCGGGCGAAGCCCGCCTGCAGCCGGAGTCGGGAACGAGGTCCGGCTCCCGTAGGAGTCCGGGCGAAGTCTCACTTGCAATTGGCGTCGGGGGCGAAGTCCGGCTCCAATAGGAGTCTGGACGAAGTCCACCTGCAATTAAAGTTAGGGGCGAAGTCCGGCTCCCGTAGGAGTCCGGATGAAGTTTACCAGCAGTCGAAGTTGGGGATGAAGCCCGGCTCTCGTAGGAGTCCGGACGGAGTCCACCTGCAATTGGTGCCGGGGACGAAGTCCGGCTCCTGTAGGAGTCCGGACGGAGTCCACCTGCAATTAAAGTCAGGGGCGAAGTCCGGCTCCCATAGGAGTCCGGATGAAGTTTACCAGCAGTCGAAGTCGGGGATGAAGCCCGGCTCCCGTAGGAGTCCGGGCGGAGACCACCTGCAATTGGCGTCGGGGGCGAAGTCCGGCTCCCGTAGGAGCCCGGATGAAATTCACCTGCAGTGGAAGTCGGGGACGAAGTCCGGCTCCCGTGGGAGCCCGGATGAAATCTGGTAGTTGTAGGAATCTGCCGTTAGTGAAGTTCAGCCGTCGACGAAGTCCGGGGTAGTTCGGATTGGAGTTGAACCTGGCTGGAAAAAGTCTGGAAGGGATTCGGAGAACAGCTGATAGTCGTAGAAGATCGGCTGGCGGTGGAGCTCAGTGAGCACTTGGGGCGGCTTGATAGATGACTGGAGGAACTCATGTCGAAGGAGCTCGGGTGGTGCAGTGGGAGTTCGTCCGTCGGAGAAATTCAGTCAGTACTGTGGAAATCCGGCTGTTGGAGAAGTCCGGAGAGATACCATTTGCAGTCAAAAGTCGGAGGAGTCCTGAGAGGGTCAATCCTGTCACAAACTTCGACTAGAAGGTATTTTATACCCAACAGTGATCTTCTTCTCAAAGTTCTCTGATATTAAATCAATACAATGACCAACACAATGCATCCAAAATAACCTCTTTCTCTTTTCCATCAACATGTCCCCTATCTTCTTGTAATTGGCAGCATTGTCAGTAACGACTTGTACAATATTTTTCTCTCCAACATGCTCCACAATATCATCTAACATCTGAAAAAGATTTTTGAAAGTTTTAGGGATATCAAATGCATCAATTGAAGATAAAAACATCGACCTCTTTGGACTATTGACCATGAAATTAATAATAAAATATCTTTTTTTATCTGTTTAGCTATCTGACATGATACTGCAACCTGTTGTTTTCCACTCTGTCTTGTATTCCTCAAAATTCAATATTGTACGAATGACTTCTTACTTCAAATATTTCTCTCTAATCTCATGGTAACTAGGAGGCTGAAATCCAGAGCCAAACTTTGCAACCATTTTGACAAAATCTGAATTTTTTGCACAATTAAAAGGAATGGCATTTGTGTAAAAGAAGTGAGCAATTTATTGACAATATTCCTCTCTATAATCTTTCTTGAACATTTGATTAAGAGTTGCTTGAGTTTTGTTGGCACCTTTGGTTAAGAAAGTCTCAATTGTTCCTTTCCCTTTACCTTTATTACTAATTTGCTCAACCTCATCACCTGAATCATCTCCAACATCCAGAATTTGCTTCCTCTTTTTTCTTGATTCTTCTTGATTCTTAACTAAGAGAACCAATATATATATTTTGACATCTTCTGGCACTTGTTTGCAAGGTTCTACATCTTTTCTTGTACCAGCCAAATGATTTTTAAAACAATAAATTCCTCCCATAATGATTTTAGCACAATACTTGTACTTAACCCTTTTTGAGTTATTATCCACGTCAATTCCATGTTGCCAACTCACATCACTTCTATTATCAATAGCATTTTTTCTTGAAATATTCTTATTGATAGTAGGAGTTGACATTTTAAAACAAGTAAATACAATGGAAAGCTACAAAATAAAGAAATAATGTGTGCTTAGCTTACATAGTAGAAGTTATCAAGAACTTAGAGCCCAAACCATGCTATCAATTATTTTCACAATAAGAAATAGGGATTAGAAATAGGGCAAACAGGAGTAGACAGTAGTCATATTTATCTAAAGCCTAGAGTTCAAAGTTCAAATTTTTTAAAAAAATTCTCATTAGAAAGGAAAAAAAAAGAGAAGAGAGAATGAAACTCACCTTAACCACTAAAGAGACTAGCAGATGCAAAGCAATAAAGAGAGACAGCCATGGTCCATTGCTACCGGCAGATACGACACAGAGAGAATAAAAAATTAACCCTAGACTTTCGAGAAGAAAAGGATGGCTTTTAGTCTTTGAACCGTCTTTGAATCAAGTTAAAGCAAAAGAAAAGATATCTGAGACCATTTGGCTACTTATCCGAAAAAAAGATATTTATATTTTAACCCCAGAGTTTTTATTTTGTGCAAATGTTAAAAACGGCCACATAATCATATTTTTATGGTTTTTACCCATAAAAATGAGTTTTTATTATGATTTCACCCCCTTGCATTGTTTATGCATTTTGACACGATTTGGTAAAACAGAGACATAAAAATGGAAGTTTTGACGTTTTAAAATGAGTTTTTAACAACCTTGGAAATGAGATTGGACAATTAAGCCAAGTTCATTATTTAAGAGCTTAAGAATGAATTTTTAACATATAAAAAGGATAGATCAATATGAAGAGTTTTACCTTGGTAAAATAGACAACTTATGGAACTTTGAGGATTTAATTACTAAAGTGATGGAAGAAGATTTCAATTGGACAAAAATAAATTTTGTGCTGTGGAATTGAAAGATAATAGAGCAAAGACAATCACATTTTGCATAGAGATGGTGATTTACTTTGAAGAAGATGTGGTATTGCTTGAAAGATCAATTTTAGATGCTTGATATTGATTAAAAAAAATCTTAAGTGCTCACTTCATAAACTAGAAAAAATTAGTTGATGATGAACATTAATGAACAATATCTTATTTCAAATAGTGGTACAAAAAGTTAGATGGAAAGAGGTGATGTGAAAATATTCAAGCCTGTCAAAAATTAATGTTCTTTGGCGTGACAATTTTTTCTTAGAAGTACAAATATGGGTTATTATATTGAGCTTATGCTAGACTTCAGTGAATCAATTATAGAGGAGTGTATGTTTGTTTGTATATAATATATGGATCTTGATAGTTTTACATCAACACATCATTGTCTTACTTACATCTGGTTGATTAGATTATCTAGATACGCGACCTAGGTTGTGGATTGGCTAGCTGAGCAAATTCATTATATTTTTCTTATAAATCTTCTCTCTTTCTAATTCCTTATCACCTTCCTCATATATTTTTCATACCTTTTTTTCTTGTTTATATTTTACTCTTCCATGTTCTTATCCTGTCAGTACACTACTACTATCTCTCACCTATTTTCAAGGATTGTGGGAATCTGGTTTCTCTTTCTTGCATCCATTTAAAGTGATGGACATCATCTAGTAACCTCTAATCCAGATAGTTTGAAGACAAATCTTAATAGCAATGTGTTGGGAAAATGGCATTAAGGGAGGAGTAGCTTTTGTGGTCAAAGACCATGCTCGTAAAGTTTTGGCTATAGGAGGTTGACTTCTTTACACATACCTTTTTATTAATAAATCAAGTTAAATCTGCATAATATATTTTCTTAAACGAAGGAGAGAGGGATATGAAGTGTGATGAATAATTCTTTTTTATGAGGCGTCTTTTTGGGAGGAGGCGGAACTTATTATTTTGGCCTTTGTTTTTCAAATAAAATTTTTCTCTCTATAATTTTTCCACTACTATTACTTGATTTACTAGTACTTGTTTTAGATCTTGGGCCGACATATTTGATTTGCATTGAAAACTTATCATTCTACATAGTATTAGAGTGAGATTCGAGTGTAGGCAGGCATACGACTTCAATTAAATTCACCTGAAGCACAACCTTTAAAATATTTTTTCAAAGGGCAACTTAATTGTTGGTGGTTTTGAAGATAATTGATCAACATTATTGGAGAACTTTCTGTAATTTATGGTATATTTGCAAATATGTGGACTCTATTTTACTTCTATTTTCGGATTATAATACCTAATTTCACCAATATCAATATGATCTGTTTTGCTATCATTTGTCTACTTTATAAGTTGAATAGTACCAGCTATCCAAATTTAGAAGGACATGATTTGTGAAATATTTTGGAAAAATCAAGAGCAATGCCATTAGATACTCCTGATAATGAGGTTGCAAGAAGAAAGTGTATTTTTAAATCAAAGAAAATAATAAGAATTATCCAAGCAATAATTGATAGAGAGAATTATCTTGATATATAGGATATAGATTAACCAAAGAAAATATGGAATATTCTTGCTGCTATCTACTTAAGATCTATTAATGTGAGACATCAAAATGTTCTCACACAAAAATTACCTAAAGTGTGTGTTTTAGTTCCAGACTTTCCCAAATATCAAGGAAGTGCGTGCCTGGTTAAAACATGAGGACTTTAAGAAAGGGGAGCTTGATCAGTTAAAGGCTAGACCAAGTTTAGAAGAAATTTTAGAGTATGATGAGGTTGATCTATTAAAAAATCAACAAAATTCAGCAAATATCAAGTTCAGAAAATATCGTGATTGAAGAACCTATTAATTTTGAAATTGCTCCAAAGAATACTATAATTATTCTGATCATAGAAATTCATATGAATGAGTCAAATAATGTATATCTCTTATGCTAAAGCTATCTAAGATATGGATATTTCTTGTAGAGATTTAGTCAGCAATAAAGATAAAAAGCTAAAGAACTTTGAAGTAACTTCAAAGATCAAGCAGTTAGAAGTTAAGCTTAGTGTGCATGATTTATATTATGTGTTAGTATACATAAGATTTTTGGTATCTTGATTAATTTTGAAGTTACTCTAGAGTTTGGATGGTTGGAAAACTCGGATCATGAGGATTTGCATTTTTAGGAGTTAATAATATGCTGATATATAAAGCTTATGCAGTGATTTGATTATTCACAAGATGGAAGAGCTAGCTAGTTTTAAATTGCTCAAATGGAGACATATAGATATTGCCAAAGTTTTGTTATAATTTTTACTTATTGACATCTGATGTTCAAAACTGCAGTGAGCAGTGTTTATACTACATCTCGATCATATAACAAGTATCATATAGCATATCATGAGATATTGATGAGTGATACTCATTGTTACGGTGGTATCATGGATGCCCCAGATTCATATCCGGGATATATATTTGGAGGCATGTCGAGCTATATGCTTATTGTGAAGAGGCATGTCGAGCTATATGCTTGCTGTGAAGAGGTATATTTATTCTGAGATGAGCTATCCTAAGCTATATCTTGCTGAGATGAATATGAGCTGAGCTATCCCGAACCTCATTTATACTGAGAAGAGCTATCATGAGTCTCATTTATATTGATAAGAGCTATCTTGAGCCTCATTTATGTTGAGCTGAGGTATATTTGGCCACTTCTATACCAAGCTGAGGTATTGTATACTTAGCCATCTTCATGCTATTACAACCATCCACACCATGCAGAAAAGGCCAAAAATAATAAATACCCCCACATGGAAGCATATGAAGGCTAAAATCTCTCCACACTTTTAGCTCTTGATTGACAACCTATGTAATTAATAGGTGGGACCCTCATATATCATGAGGTGACACCACTTACCCAACTCAAGAAGGCCAAAAGGTCAAATATGATCTTCGAGGATATTCAATGAGGATATTTAAATCCTCCACTTAGTATATTGTTAGTAACAGTCTTCTCACTCTAGAGAGCATTTAGGGGCTAAAATATCTCATCTATAATGGCAAGCTCAACAGCCCTGCAATTTCGAGATCTCACAATCTTCATATAGCTATGTGACCAGCTGTTCAACAGTCTCCTATATAAGCGAGGATCAGAGTAAGCCAATCAATCTCTCTCAGAGAACTCATTGCTACTTCTTTATTATCTGAATCTGACTTGAGAATTTGAGGATCCTCATCGGAGCAAAATTTTTTTATTTGGACTTGTTTTGTAGGTCACTCCAGCGTCAGCATCTCTGCACGAGGCTCAATCATCCTCTCTTTGATCTCGATCGAATCAAGTAGCAACAGATAGAGGAAGGGAATACTTTCACATCATGCCATCAATGAAACCCACTACCAAATAATCGAGACGATCGGCTGCCCCTCGAACTGCCGCTGATGTCGAAGAAAATCATGCACCAGCATCACAACAACCGATCCCTCCACATGAAGGAGGACTCAAGCCTATTTTTCAATAAACCAAGTGACCATGAGATGGCATCGTACAAAGTTTCTTCACGACGTTCCGATGATGCCTCTTCCAAAAATAAGAGAGCCCGTGCCTGTTGCGAGGCCCCTGCATCGCTATCACCACCAGCATCGCCATCTCTGCCGACCACAGAGATAAGCATGGATCAGTTCAATGTGCCGATCCACTGAGTATACATCTAGACTACTGTGATCCAAATGATACGACGGAACAATGACACATGATGGGAGACGCACCTTGCTCTCGCACCTATGCCAACCCTGACCTTTATGGTGCAGTGCTCGCCACCTACTTGTAACGAAGATAGGAGAATCAATAAAATAGAAAAGAAGATTACAGAAATCCCTTAATTTTTGAATTATTTTTGCCTTCTAATCTATGTTCAAACTTTAAATTTGAATTTTTGACAGTATTCAAATAAAGAAAGGAGGAGACAATTATCAGATTTAGAAAAAGAAAACCTTAATTTCTTTGCAAGCTCATCTATAATGTCTCCAATGTACTGGATGAAAACCAGTTTGAAAGCCTCAAGAATAGGAGCTAGCCTTGTATCCAGCCGAAGCTCCTTATTCACTCTCTCAGACTAAAGAATTATGGGAGGCACTCGTGGTCGAGGCTGATCATGCATGGCCAATGGGCCATTTGAGAAGATCCTTCAAAAAAGTAACAATAATAAAATAAAATAATTTTTGCATGTTTATCAGACATTGGCTAGGGCGACACAGAAGTACCGAGCGACGAAGGTGTCAACTCCATGCCGACCTGCTCTTCAGTAGGTAAAGGCTCCTATTTTTAAACACAGGTGTCAACTCTATGCCGACCTGCTCTTCGGCAGGTGAAGGCCCCTGTTCTTAAACATGGGTATCAACTTCATACCGACCTATTTTCTAGCAGGTGAAGGTCTCTGTTCTTAAACATGGGTGTCAACTTCATGCCGACCTGCTTTCCAGTAGGTGAAGGCTCCTGTTCTTAAACACGAGCATCAGCTTGAAGCCGAACCTCATTCTTAGACGAGGATGAAGGCCCTTGTTCCTAAACGGGGGTGAATCGAAGCTCTTTCCACAATCAAAAATGCAACCGAACTACTCCATGTTCTTGAACAAAGAGGACAGAGCTGCTCAAGCTCAGCTGGATTTCTTTGTCCCAGTTTCTCTAGTGTGCCCACTTACTTCTGGCACCGAGTCTGACCAGTTCGAAAATCTTCTCATGGAGGTACCAAAGTCCCTCCACACACACAAAAAAAAAGAAAGAAAAGGAGGGGGAAACTTCAATGATTCTCATGGTAAAAAAAAAAAAAAAAAAAAAAAAAAGCTCTCTGATCTTTATTGATTATTTTATTTATTTATTTATTTTACAGAACTAGCATCTAAGGTCAAATAAGAAAAAAAAGAAAGATAAAAGGAGGAGGTGGCATCAAGGGCCTGCCCCGAAATAGCCAGTGCATCCGAGCTGAAGCAAAAAACAAAGAAAGAAAGGAAGGGGGCGCTGCCTTATTTCCCCCGCGGGTTAGAAAAGCCACCGAAGAACGAGGGACTGGGCACTTGCTACCTAGGGCCGACACCACCGCCTCCCCCGTGTCTGGCATTCGACAACATCGGCTCCACCTGAGCTCCGACTTCATCAGAGCGGATGCCTACGAAGTAGACCAACGCCTCCCGCATGCTTCTCTGACGATTTCAAGGCCAGATCAGTGGTCCCGATTCCTCCCATGCACCCGTGCGCCTCCGGCATCGAGCTCGGCCAGGTCGGTGGCCCCTAGCTCCTCCAGATCCGAGTTCTCTCGTACCTCCAATTGATGATTCCTATCCTTTCGACCTCACTGAATCTGGGCTTTCGAGGCCACGGCCATAAGGTCTTCTTTGTGCATGCCTCCGATCTCATCGAGGTCCAGACTTTTGGGATGTCCCCTCACTCGTGCCTATCCTCTATCAGCATCGACCTCATCGAGATCCGAACTTTCGAGCTCTCCCCGCTCACACCTTTGAGTCGACGGTCGTGTGGTGGTTGGATCCCGATCCCCAAGCAGGAAAAGGAAGGCTTGAATCCTATCTCCGATTTACTGTGGACGAGTCTCTCTGCTCACACCTCGCCCCATTGGCATCAAGCTCATCGAATCATCTGAGGATCCGAGCTTCTCCGCTCATGGCCTCGGAGCCTTTTTCTATCGAAATTACCTATGGGCCTAACACTTCCATCGAAGCGGATGACATCCTCCAATGGTCCACCTTGCAGCCAAGCTCAGCATCCCACGGCACCAAGGATCTTGCTCCTACTTGTCTAGCCAAGGCGGATCCGATCAAGATCCCAGACCCCGCGTGCAAGTCTGAGGCCTCCTGCACATCGACACCGCGGCAACCTCTGCCGCCGCTAATCTCACCGCCACCGCCTCTGCACTCGGAGGTGCATGGGACGACGAGAGCTCCAGATCAGATGTAGAAGCGGGGCAAGTGAGGTTGGGCATCATTCATATATTTCTTGGCTCTGAGATCACAGGTGGTTACCAAACTTTTCCCCGACAGGCCTTCTTACCGCAACATGGTTTATGACATCGAAGGTCGAACCCACTAATTCCAGAGCTAGCAACTGAAAAGACTTCGGAGAAAAGTTCTTGTTGAGGATAACGAAGAGCTCGCCCTGTCCCTCATCCATCCTTTGTGGTTTGACTTCATTAGCTTACTTTTTTTTATTTCATATTTTTAACTTTTTATTGATATAACAGCTGAGATGATGCTCAGACCATTCACAGCATCCTCAAAAGCAATTTTCAAAGTCATCATCAGGATCCAATCAAACTGGGATCCAATCAATTCGAGATCAAAGCATGAAGATCCGAGATAAAAACCTACAGATCTGAGCTAAAATCTATAGATCCGAGATAAAAGCATGTCGGTCTGAGATAAATCTGCAAATTCGAGATCCGAGATGAGATCATGCAGATCCGAGATGCAGGCCAATCTGAAGTAAAAATAAGTCCAAACTGAGGCAAATAACTAGAGTCAAGCAAAATTTAAAAGCTCCCAAACATAGCTCAGATATCTCATGATAAAAAGCTTTCAGCCCTTATTTATTATCTTGCATTGTTCTTTTTGAACAACAGGTCTTCAAACACTTAAGTCGGAGTTGAGGTCCGTCCAAGGCCACAACGATGATGTGAGATCTATGTCATTAGAGAGATAACCTCCCAAAAAAGTAGTCTCAAAGGGTCAACATCACTAGAAGGCCAATCTGAGCAAGCCAAGGAGAAGCAAACTAGCTAAACTTGGGAAATACTGGTCCAATCACCTATGATTTGACTCTAAAAATATGATTTGACTGAAAAATTAAAAGGTCTAGCTAAAGCTGGTCTGACAAGTTCTCTCATCTTTTGTATACAGATCCACAGCTCAAGACCTCAGCGACTTAGAGGTGGGGCTAACTTACAAGATCCCATCAGAGCTCGAGTCGTGCGAGAAGTGGAGGGAGACTTTAAAGGATCTCCGAAGGGCTAACTCATAAGATCCTTGATCTATAATTTGACGAGCAAATCTTGGCGACTTAGAGGTGGGGCTAACTTACAAGACCCCATCAGAGACCAAGTTGTGCGAGAAGCGAAGGGAGACCCTAAGAGATCTTCGGAGGGCTAACTTATAAGAACCTCGATCTATAATTTATCAAGCAAATCTTGGCGATTTAGAGGCGGAGCTAACTTATAAGACCCCATCAGAGTTCGAGTCACATGGAGCTAACTTATAAGACCCCATCAGAGTTCGAGTCACGCGAGAAGCGGAGGGAGACCCTAAGAAACCTCCAGAGAGCTAACTTATAAGATTCTCGATCTACAATTTGATGACCAAACTTTGGTGACTTAGAGGCAGGGCTAACTTACAAGACCACATCAGAGCCTGAGTCACGTGGAAAGTAGAGGTAGACCCTAAAGGACCTCCGAAGGGTTAACCGATAAGGACCCTCAACCTATGATAAGAGCATGAGAAGTGCACATACTGTCTACGAGCACATGCTGCCTCTCACATGAAGACAAGAAGTGCACACATTGCCTCTCGCATGAAGACGAAAAGTGCACACACTGTCTACGGGCATATGCTGCCTCTCACACGAAGATAAGAAGTGCACACGCTACCGTTCATATTCTGAGCTGAGCATACGCTACCTCTTGTATGAAGATGAGAAGTGCATATGCTGCTGCTCGTATTTCAAGCTGAGCATATGCTGCCTCTCACACGAAGATGAGAAGTGCACAAGATGCTGCTTACAAGATGAGTAGTGCACACGCTGCCTTTCGCACGAAGAAGAACAGAGCACAAGATGCTTATATGAAAAGCAGCACAAGATGCCCTCGTATGAAGAGCAAAATGAACATACCGTCGTAAGGCCTTAGATCGGCCTAAGCTCAAAAGACATTAGATCGGCTCAAAATTCAAGCTTTTCTTTAGCTGCCTCCATAGCCCGTATTAAATAAGGAACATATACCTTAATGGGATGCACGGATGGACGTCTCTAGGCTCGAGGCATCATTTGACAGTATTCTTCTCATCTGATTCTCAGACTCAGGAGTAGGGACGTAGTGTTACGATGGTATCATGAATGACTCGAATTCATTTTTGGAATGTAGATTTGGAGGTGTGCCGAGCCATGTGCTTGCTATGAAGAGGCATGTCGAGCTATATGCTTGCTGTGAAGAGGCATGTCGAGCTATATCTATACTGAGATGAGTTATCCTGATATGAGCTGAGCTATCCTGAGCTATATCTATGCTGAGATGAGTTATTCTGAAATGAGCTGAGCTATCTCGAGTCTCATTTATGCTGAGAAGAGCTATCCTGAGCCTCATTTATGTTGATAAGAGCTATTTTGAGCCTCATTTATGCTAAGTTGAGATATACTTGATCATTTCCATACCAAACTGAGGTATTCTATACTTAGCTATCTTCATACTATGGCAACCATCCATACCATGCAGAAAACGTCAAAAATAATAAATACCTCCATATGGGAGCATATAAAGGCTAAAATCTCTCCACACTCTTAACTCATGATTGACGGCCTATGCAATTAATAGGTGGGACCCTCATATACCGTGAGGTGACACCACTCACCCAACTAAAGAAGGCCAAAAGGTTAGGCACAGTCTTCGAGGATATTCAATGAGGATATCAAATCCTCCACTCAGTATATTATCAGTAACGGCCTCCTCACTCCATGAGAGTGATTAGGGGCTGAAATATCTCATCCGCAATGGCAAGCTCAATAGCTCCGCAATCTCAGGATCTTGCAATCTTCGTATAGCTGTGTGACCAGCTGTTCGACAGCCTCCTATATAAGCAACCAAAGCTTCAAGGATCAGAGTAAGCCAATCAATCTTTCTCAAAGAATTTGTTGCTATTTTTTTTGTTCTTTGAATCTGATTTGAGTATTGGAGGGTCCTCATCGAAGTGAAAATCTTCGATTTGGACTTATTTTGCATATCACTCCAGTGTCAGCATCCCTGCGCAAAGCTCATTCGTCCTCTCTCCGACCTCGATCAAATTGAGCAGCAACACTTATAAAATTGGTTGACAAAAAATTTTAACAAAAATAGGCCAGGGATTCAAGCTATAAAAGGAAGTTTAAGCACAAATTGTTCGAAAGAAAGTGTTACATTAGCAAAGATATGTTGAAAGGGACTCAAAAGGGAGTATTGGCCTAAGAGGTTATTTGATAAAATAGGCCAAATCGAGTCATCATCAAAAACTGAGCTATGGAAAAATTGATTAAGTTGCAAAGGTTTGAAATTGGTTTGCATATATAATGTTGCAAGTGAATATAAAATGGTTAATGAAGAGTTTGAGGGAGATTTTGAATTTGCAATTAAATCTCACAATTGTCAAGAGAAATAGAATAATGGTGATAACTGATGCAGACATGTGACAAAGATGGGAACTCCGACATCTCCAGAAAGTTAATGCATAATGTAGAGAAGAGAATATAAAGAACATAAATTACAAAGAACAACCCCTAATCTACCGGGAGAAATTGAATAGTGATAATTGACCTTGACATGTGGCGAAGATGGGAACTTGGGCATTTCTAGAAGGTTAATGCAAAATCTGGAGAGAAGAGTATAAAGAATAGCGAAGATGAGAACTTGGATATCTCCAGAAGGTTAATGCAGAATATGGAGAGAAGAATATAAAGAACATAACTTGTAAAGAACAACACTCTCCTTTATGAACATCATTTGTAATTGATACATCTAGAATGCTCATCTCTCCGACAGCAGTAATGGATCTTTATTTTTGATATCTAGTATTTTCATTTTTTTTGCTATTCTTTAACTTTTAATAAAGTAGGTATAATTTTAATATCAAAGTCCTTAAAGCTTAATGTATTCGAATCCTAGAACCTTCTCCTCTTAGTTTCAGTGATAACCGATGGCATGCTCACACAATTCTCCAACCCAACCTTAGACTTCTTTTTCCTCTTTCATTTCATTTTGATAAAAAGATAGAAACAAACAGTGATTGCAACTGGCAGCTTGGTATGATGGTATAAGCTAGATGCTTGATGGAATCTCGATGTTGTGATCATAAAGTTAATATTGAAAGAAAGTGTTGGTGGACATTATCGACTCCAAGACATGCATCGAAGGGTTC
Source organism: Elaeis guineensis (assembly GCF_000442705.2). Taxonomy (NCBI): domain Eukaryota; kingdom Viridiplantae; phylum Streptophyta; class Magnoliopsida; order Arecales; family Arecaceae; genus Elaeis; species Elaeis guineensis. The sequence continues at coordinate 111,814,468 of NC_025997.2, read as the reverse complement.
AAATCAATAAACAAGTTGTATTGTCTAATTGTTGGTTTGATAAGTCATTGGATGTTACTATTACTATGATAATAATAGTGGTAACTATGGTGGCATTTCACATTATCAACAAGTTCAACATTGCTTGTATGGAATTCGTAATAAGATATGCTGTTGGAGTCATCACAGACTCTAATTGATTAATAAATTCTTTTTGATATTTAATACTGATCTATATTAAGTTAGGCTGAGCCTTAGGCTCAACATACTGGAGTTTATCATTTAATGGGTGATTGAAACTATTGCTACAGATTCCTGACTCTGGTTGGAGTGGTTGGAGTCTACTGGAAATCACTGACATGGTGAGACCTACAAAATAAGTTCCGATCGAAGTTGGCTCCAATGGAGAACCTCCAACAGTCAAATCGAAAAACTGAAAGAGGAGAGAGATTGCGAGAGGGTTTTAGGGGACACCAGTATGCGTACCTAGAGGGTCTTTTTTTTATCTCTATTTATGGGGAGGCCTAACCATAAGAGAAAAAATGATGGGAGACTATTCCAACCTCTTTGTCCAGATCACTCATGATTTTCGGATTCATGAAATACAAGGGTTACTATGGTGTGTTACTCACCATGGGATTTGAGTAGTCTACCTAGACATGGTCCAAACAATAATTTCTTTTGGTTTGGACTTTGATGGCAAATGTCACCTTATCTGACGAGCAGTTAGCTACTCTAAGGGGTGGTTTGATTTGACACGACCTCACCTGATGTACAACCAATCATTGGAGTGGTATGATCCCATGTGGAATAATATTATTGTTGAAGAAAATATCTCGAGATTCGATCCACAATAAGCCTAGGATGAGGTTCAGGATGACGAACGAAATCCAACGAGCTCAAGTACAGTTCAAACAAAGTCCAGATAGAGGAGATACGTGAAGGAAGGTCGACAGCAGCTGATATGGCTTAGGGCCACCGGAGGGGTCCATGGAACAGAGCAGGTCGGAGGTAGCACGGGCCAGGCCCGACAGCATGCTAGCACTGGGTCGGTCCTGGCATGCGGGCAGGGGGGTCCAGCATGGGTGCACAGATGGCGTGCGCACATGCCCGATTTGAATTTGGCATGATCCATGATGGACTGCATGGGATGGCACAGTCCACACAGCCGCCATGGATCGGAGCAGTCCCCAGTCCAAAAGTCACGGTGCATGGCCCTTCTCTATGCGATCCGATGGCTGACGATGCTGGCAGTCATGAACGGATGGCCCAAATCATTCTGAGGTTGATCAGGAGCTTGGGGACACCTAATTGCATGATCGAACGGCCACAATTTGAGCCGATCACGATTGGATGGCCAGAATTGATTTTAGGATTTATTTTGAACTTGGTATCTTAAGAAAATATTGTTTTTGAATTTTTGGAGCCTATATAGCTCCGATTGATGAACCGTTTATTGTGTTGGATAGTTGGTGACATTTTGGTCATGTAGAGAGACTTCTTGAGAGGTCTCAGAGAACTTTTGTGAAGATTTTGGGACTTCTTGTTGATAGATTTTTGTATAAAAATTGAATGATGAGTTTCTCTTATATTTATTTAATTTTTTTCTCTCATAGTGAAACTTGCATATCCCATGGAGGTAGGCTTGAGGCCAATCCATATTATCTTGATTTGTTTATAGTATTTTCTCTTTCTTTCTTCTTTCTTTCTTCCTCAATAAGTGGTATCACAGCACAACAATTGGTATCAAAGCCTGAATACTATAGATAAGTGGTACCAGATGATCCAAATAGAGATGGTGTTGATCGAAATTGGAGATAGAAAAACCAAGCATAATCAAAGTGGAGATCAACTGATTCGACAGAAAGAGTAATTTCTCTTTGTAGCAAGTGAGGGTAAAGGACGTGATCATCCAACATGGGTTAATCGATGCTCTTGTATACAAGAAGAAGTCGGACACTATAGAGGAGAAGATTTGGGAGCGGTTACAAATGCAAACAGTGAGTACCATCTGCTTGTATCCAATGGATGAGGTGGTGATTTATGTACTTGGTGAGACTTTTCTGATGGTACTGTGGTCAAAGCTCGAAGAGTTGTACATGATGAAATCTCTCACCGACATTCTCTTCCTCTGGAGGTAGTTCTACCAACTACGGATGGACAAGGGACACAGCACGTAGGAGCATCTCAGCCACTTCCAAAAGATTTTCATCGATCTTCTCAGTGTAGGTGAGAAGGTTGAGGAGAAGAGCAGGATGTTGGTCTTGCTAGCATCACTTTTTTCTTCGTATGAGTCCTTGATGACTGCTCTTCTAATAGAAAAGAGTACCATCAAGATGGATGAGGTCACCACGATGTTTCTCTAGAAGGAGATTCTTAGAAGGGAGAACTCAGCTTCAAGCTCAAACGACGATAGCTCAGCTTTAGTAGTTTCTAAAGGAGCAGATGGCAAAGATGGAGTGACAGAGAATCACAAGGAGAATGATCCAAGTCCAAGATGAGGGACCCTAGTAAGATCAGGTGCTATCGATGTGATGAGTTGGGGCATCGTGTCAGAGATTGCCCTCAACTTAGGAAGATTGTCCTCAACTCAGGAATCGAACGAGGGATACTGTAGCGATGGTCAGTAGCGAATCAGAGGATGATGTCTTAATGATATCTGATGAGATATCTATTTCTTTCCAGCAGTGAATTTTAGATTTTGCATGCACTCATTATGTATGTTGCAGAGAGGAGCTATTTAACTTCTTGAAAAGTAATAAGGGCACTATTCATCTGTTGAATAGATTGAGCTATGCCATTAGAAGTATCAGATGGTCAATTGGAGGACACATGATGGTGTAGTGAAAAGATTGGATGAGGTCTGATACATATCCAATTTCAGACGAAATCTTATCTTACTGAGTAGATTGCATTCAAATGGCTATAGGTGGATAGCTGGTGATGGAAGCCTGAAGGTTATGCACAGTGATAGGATGATATTGAAGGGGAAGAAGATTAGAAAAGAACATTACTATCTAGCAGAAAGCCTAGTATGAGGTGGAGCTTCAGGAGCCAGGGGGAGCCTAGTGCGAGGTGGAGCTCTAGGTAGAGGTGGATCAGGGACGAGATGCGAGACTTGAGAGGATAAGAGACGACATTATAGAGTGAAGTTTTTATTATCGTAGGAGATTTTTTCGAACAGATCTTTGATCAGAGTGGACACAACCCATGATGGAGATGGGATCGAGCGGCTAGCTCGACTCCCATATTTGTCCATCCATGAGGCAGAAGACGTGCCCCAGGACATGAGGGTGAGATGGTTCACAGGCTCTTAGAGATAGATGGGGGCCGAAAATCAAGTCGAGATAGAGATTATTGAGAAAAATACTTCGAGATTCGATCCATAATAAATCTAGAATGAGATTCAAGATGACGAACGAAATCCAACGAGCCTAAGAACAATCCAAACGGAGTTCAAATGGAAGAGATATATATGAAGAAAGCTCGATAGCAGCTGGTACGACCCACGAGCCATTGGAGGGGCCCATGAGCCAGTGTAGACTAGAGGCGGCACGGGCTTGGCTCGACAACATGTTGGGTCGGCCCAGGCATGTGTGCAGGTGGGCCTAGCATCGGTGCGGCCCAGCGCAGGCGCGCACGCACCCCATTTGAATTTGGTGCAGTCCACGATGGATCACATGGGATGGCGCAATCCATGTGGCTATCGTAGATCGAAACGGTCCACAGTCCAAAAGTCACGATGCACAGGCCTTCTTTACACTATCCAATGACTGACGATGCTTGCGGTCATGATTGGATGGCCTAGATCATTTCGAGGTTGATCAAGAGTCTGAGGATGCCTGATTGCATGATTGGACAGCCATAATTTGAGCCGATCATGATCGAATGGCTAGAATTGATTCTAAGATTTATTTTAGACTCGATATCCTAAAAAAATATTATTTTTGTGTTTCTAGAGCCTATATAGCTTCGATTGACGAACCGTTTATTATGTTGGATAGCTGGTAACGTCCTGATTGTGCAGAGAAATTTTTTGAGAGGTTTTAGAGAGATTTTATAAGAATTTTAGAATTTTTTGTTGAAAAATCTTTATACAAAGATTGAGTGGTGAGTTTCTCTTATATTTATTTGATTTTCTCACTCATAGTGAAGCTTGTACGTCCTATGGAGGTAGGCTTGAGGCCAATCTATATTACCTTGATTTGTTTGTGATATTTTTCTCTCTTTCTTCTTTTTTTCTTTCTCAATAAGTGGTATCAGAGCACAATAGTGACCACATGGGCATTGACTCTTCCTAATGTGGGAACCAGCAATAGTTGAAGGAGATGCAATCTGCAGCTAAGGGCAAGGATCAACGGGGGATCCTTTGATCGAAGATGATGTTGGGCTCAGACCTTTTCTTGGATTGATGTCTAATCTTTGAGGGTTACTCTGATGTCAGTGGCTAAGGATTTGGGAGCGAAGCTAAAATCCACAGCCAAAATCTAGATTAGTAGCCGAAGTTAGGGTCGACGACCAAAGCTAGGGTTGGCAGCTAAAGTCAAGATCAGCAGGACTTTCCACCAGGAAGCTCCATTCAGAAGGATCGATCTAAGAGCGAGGATCAGCGAGGTCCGAAGTGAGATCTTCTACTGCTTCATTATGTATTGAATGACCCTTCCGCATAACTTCTTCATAGTTTTAGGATGACATATCTACCATTGAAATTGTACTCATTTGTCTCCAACCAGTATTGTGGCGATGGCCTGGCATACTTTATCAAGGGACATTCCCTAGCATGTGTCTTCAGCATGGGTGATGTACCACCCCCCAACATATGCCCCCCTCCTCTCAAGTTCGGATCATGGAGGATTCGGATGAAGGGGGTACGTTGATCCATGGCAGCCGAAGACATACCTCAGTCCCAACTGAAGGGACATATCCATACCTTTTTGAAGAAAGGAAGGGTCACATTAGGGATTAATCATGATCGAGAAAAGTGGGACAGTTTTATGGGATTCAAAGGTCAACATGCTTCATTTCGGGTGTAACCCATAAATGAGCCATCTATCGGCTTCTATCAGCCAATGAGGGTGTGTCAAATATCGATCATCCGACAGTCATGGGGATTCGGTATCTGGATTGTACAGGCCTTTCTGTGCCCACAAAAAGAATGTCGCACTTTCTTCCTTGCTTCTCTTATGCTTCTAGAGTTTTTTCTTTCTCCTTGACCAGGCTTCTAACTTCCTTCAAGCTTTTTATGAAGCTTCCCCCTCCAATCGTCTCCCTCAGTTTCTTTGGATTGCCAGTGACCCCCTCCAATGACTTCTCCTTGTCATCTGTCCTCGTCTCCTACACCATCATAGGTGGGTTTCCTTGTTTCCTATTGATTTTTCAGTTTCTCCCCTTTTTTGGTTCTCCGTTAACTTTCCTTGTCCCTTTCTTTATTTCCTTCATTTCTTCTTCTCCCTTTTTTCTCTCCTTTTACCCTTCAATGGTAGGTTCTGAGGGTTTTAATGATAGTTGGTCTTTCGGATCCTCCTTTTCTTTGGGGGGAAATCCGGTCGGTTCCAGTGTCAAGCGTGAGGGTCGGCCACCTTTTGTGCTTGACACCATTAGGTCTATGTTGGAGTTAGAAGATCTGAGTTTGATATGGGCCCAGTATAGGATTTCATCTTCATATGAATTGGAGTCTTCAGGATCCAATGATAGGATCAACGATCCTCCCCTAATAAGATCGATCTGTATGAAGAAAGTATTCAAGACTAGTCTTAGGTTGTCTATTCATCCCTTTATTATAGAAATTTTTTATTTTTTTAACATCTTCCTTTGTTCTGTCATCCCAAATTTCTTTCGCTTCATCACCATTTGTATTTTGGTCGAAGTCCAACCATCGATTCTTCTTTTTCGATCCTTTTATATAATAAAGAAATGTACTAAAGATTGATGGTATATCTCTTCTCCTAGGGGGATCCTTGCTTTGATAAAGGGAGCCCCTTCTTTAGTTCATGAGTGAAAGGATCGATTTTTAGTTATTTCGGGCCCTTTCATCATGAGTCTTGGGTTTTTCTAGTGGGGTCGATCGAGAGATTCTATTTTTCAGATCCCGAAGATGGGGAGAGAGGATACAGAATGCTTCAAAATTTTATGAGAGTATAAGATTTCTGCTCTAAAGGAATTGCTGTCGGAGCAGATTCATTTTCTTATTGGTCTCAGTTCGGCCAACCTCAGAGGTCAGTCCAGTAACCTTATGATATCCACCTTCATTTTTCTCTCTCACTTTTTTTTTTAACTTATTCTGGCTTATTACATACATAAGGCCTTAAGAGCTTAAGGCGCTAAGGAAGAAGAATGATCAAAAAAAAGAAAAGCATCCTCATCAGCCGCTGTCGAGGCCCAGAAGAAGCCAAGGCCCTCTGAAGTTGATCAGGGAGAGGCACTCCCTCTGGCTTCCTCCACTTGGGTGGAAGCTATATCGGCTCCCTTGATTTGATCTTGCCCTCTAATGCCGGTTGCTCTCCCTACCCCCTGAGTCAAGGGGACTTCTGTTTGGGCCAATCAATTGAGTCCAGACTCTATCGAAGTACCTATCGGGCAGAGGGAGGGTGCACCCTCATTTTTTACAGATGCGACCCTCGAGGATTGGAAGATCACTCACTGCATAATTGAGGGGATTTTCATCAATGCTAATCTAGACAAGATTGAGGAGCTAAGCATTGGGAGATGATAGGGGGAGGTTGTGACCTCCTTCGTTTAGGTGAATCCATTTTCTTCTCTTTTGTTTTAACTCCTTTCTTCTCTTTTTTCATCCTTGGTGGTTGACTCTTCCCTTTCTTGGATATAGCTGGGCCATCACGTCACTGTCTTCATCAACTTATTGAGGATCATTGAGTTGGAGGTTGTCGAGATGGAGAAGAAGGTGGAGGTTGCCATGGTCGAAGTTCAGGCCAAGGTCGAAGCCATCGAAGTTGAAGCCAAGTGCCTGAAAGAGGTGCTGGATAAGACCGAAGTTGCCAAGGTGAAGGTCGAGTCCAATCTGACCTTGGAGAAAAGAGGCAGCCCAAGCCCAGACCAAGGCTGGGGAGGTCGAGAAGAAGGTGGAGAGCCAGATCATTGGGGCTGAGTGTCTGGCAATCGAAGCCTTCTGGGAGTTGGAGGAATTCTTCTGGATAAAGGTAGAATTCGACCATGAAGCCTATGGCGCCAGATAGGATGACTGCTATAGAAAGATCGTGGCATGCTTCTCGAACCCCGACCTAGCCTTCCTAGATGAGGAGGAAGGAGAAGAAGGAGAAGAAGAAGGAGCCATGAGAGATCTGGCCCCCGATCTTACTTCTGTTGGAGAATGATCACAGTCCGATCCAGCACTTAGGGGCGTGCCAGCATCTACTCCGAAGCTTCTTTGCCATCACAGTGTTGGGAATAGTGTCCCAAAGCCAATCGTCAGCCTGTTGACGGTTGTGCTCCTTTTGTATTAGTACATGAATTATAAATAAATAAAAGTTATTTTGATATTTTTTCATCACAAATGTTTCATCTTCTAATGAACTCCTGTGTTGTGGTGAAGTCCTTAAGACTATTTAGACTCGACAAAGGAGGATTTATCGCTTAGTCCTTAAACCTGTTCGTGATCAAATGATACGTTGTTACTAAGGACGATAATGTTTATCGAGCATAGGTCGTTGTGTGCCATATGGGTTGGTTGTCCTCATAACCAAAGAGTGTGGAGACACTGGTATGGCATACAGGTGAGATGTAATGGTACATCTGCACTGAACGTGACCGACTCTGGAGCTATTTCTGCTGTCAAGATTTGCTCCGATGGGATATGGGTACAAATATCCCTCCAACCAGAGACCGCCACGGTGACTTGCAAGCAACTCACTGCACTTAGGCACTGGACTATCTGAATTTTTAATTCAGTGACGGAAGGCTGCTGGGTGTAGTCAAGTACTTGACTTATCGGTGCGTGTGTCAAGATGGGATTGACCACTCCAATTTAGGAGCTGTGTACAGTCGTGTTTCAATTTAGCAAAATCTTGGCCAGGGTAGTCCTAGTGAGGAGTCACAAAACTAATTGAGTTGAGCATGATTCGGATGATCTCATCAAGGTTGACGGTTTAACCCTGAGTCGTCCTAAACACAGGGGTCAAAAGGGATGAATTATACGGTAACCATATTCACGTAGGTTCTGAATGTTGCGATTGCGACTATTCGACCTATCTGATCATCGAGTACCATTGCTAGATGGTTACTTCGATTGGTATAGGAATTGGTTCCTGTGCTACCGGCTTAGGTTCGAACCTGCAGGGTCACACACATTAGAGGTTCCTTTCTGATCTGATGGTTGATTATGAGTCTTATGTGTCTGGGACTCTATGATTGAGAATTAAGATTCTCTGATCATGAGTTCCACACATTTTGGGTATCGGGGTCAAAATTTTGAATTTCAAATTTTGAATTTGAAATTTGAACTCTTTGATCAGGATTTCATATCGATGGTCTCTGATGCCTAATTGCCTATCAGATTTAGACTCAATATTTATGAGAGGTTTAATTAGTGATTTGATCACTAATTAACTCAATTTGATTGAGTAATTATTTTTAGATCAAGTCCAATTGAATTGGATTCAGTTTGGATTGACCCGATTAGGTTAAGTGTTGATCTAATCGCTAAGGTGGCTTAGTCCCTGATTTGATCAGGTGTTAGGTTTAGTTAATTCCTGATTTGATTAGAATTTTATTGAGCCTAATTAAGCCTAATTGTGTTGGATTTAATCTGATCTAATTGTGCTCAACCTATTTTAATTAGGTTGGCTCAATTTGAATCAAACCACCTTGTTTTAAATTTCCTGCGCCACCCAACTTTCTTGTGCCCATTTGAATTCATGAGAAGAAATTTTCTCATGAATTTTCTCCCATGCAAAGCTCTCTCATGCCCATATTTCTGTGTGCCAATTATTTGGATTAACTTGGTTTGTTACCATCCAAATTCAAAGAGGTTTTGAATTTGAATGGATAACCAAATAACCATGCGCCAGCTTATCCTCTTTTGTGCGCCCCATATTCCATACGAGAAATGGTTTCTCGTGAAAGTCTCCATGCACAAAAAAAAGGCCACGCCATCTCTTCTTTCTCGCATAAATGGATAAGGATAAGATTGGTTGACACTTGAATTCAAATTTGATTTGAATTTAAGTGAGCAACCACCTCTTCTCATCCACTCACACGCTTTCAACATCTCTTGCGATGTTTTATAAAATGAGAAAGGGAGGGGGCATGGGCAATGAAAGAAAGAAGAGATAAGGGGTGTGGGGAGGTTCTAAAAAATTTTTGAAGTGTTCAAAATTTATCAAGAGGAGAGAAAAAAGAGAGAGAAGTGGGCGCAGGGTTTTTGGTGTGTACCCTACGGTTTCTACCTAGGGTTCGGGAAGTGAGATTGGTGTGCCACGAGTGTCATGAGTCCACCAAATTTTAGAGAGAGATCCATCATTCTCTCAACCAATCGTGCAAACGATCCAGAATATCCGAGGAGTCGGCACATATCGATCGAAGGAGTTCGATCAACATCAGCCATCAAAAGAGTGAAATCACGAACTAGCATTCGTGAGGAACCGATCAGATGGGAGCTTCGTGTGGATGATCTACAGAGGTCAGACACTAGTGTGATTGTGATGTGAAGATCAGAGCCCTCCGACGGTGATCAAATTGTGATGATCGACTACCCGCAAAAGGTGATGTATTCTGAACACAGTACAGTAAAAAGTTTACTGTTTCAAATTTAAATTTCAAATTTAAATGTATGCTGTTGTATCATATTTAGATTTTAGTGTAGGATTAATTAGTATTAATTAATGAGATTAATTAATAATTCTACTATAAAATAATAATTTTAAAAAAGTTTTAAAATTATCATTTTGCCCCTGTACTGAATTTTCGCTTCAAATGATATCAGAGCATGGTTCTAGAATATGATATACATATGCATGCGTAGATTAAGGTGTAATCTATAAGTTTAAATTTGAAATTTAAAATTTTAAATTTTAAATTCAAAATTTAAAATTTAAAATTTAAAATTTGAAATTTAAAATTTGTTAGAAGTTTCAAATTTGAAATTCAAAATTTGAATTTTGAATTTTGAAATTTGAATTTTGAAATTTGAAATTTGAAATATGAAATTTAAAATTTGTTTGAAATTTTAAATTTAAAATTTAAAATTCAAAATTTGAAATTCAAAATTCAAAAATTTAAAATTCAAAGATTGAAAATTCAAAATTTGAAATTTGGTTGAAATCTCAAATTTAAAATTTGAAATTTGAAATTTAAAATTCAAAATTTAAATTTTGAAATTGGTATATTTAGATATACTTGATCCATGTAGCAAGTAATTTAATTGGGTTGGTTGCTATGGCCGTCCGGTCATAGGAGAAAAGTAGGGTTTAAAGGTCCTCTCTTCCCATTCGATGGGGTCTCCTATGGTGGTAGGGGTGCCGATGTAATTATATCCCATGCCGATGAAGCAGCGAAAGGACTTAATTATAAAATTTATCATGAATGTGTTAGATTAGATCTAAAAGAAAAATTCATGATTTATTTTGAGTTATTTTCTGTTATGAAATGAGCAATAGGATTGCTGTTTATGAAATGTGCTGATCCGTTTGTGAAATGAGTCAACACATTTGGTGAACAGAAAATAAAATCTTTCAAAATTTGAAAATTATTTTCGAAATGCCAAACCCTGACCCATCAGTCCAAGTACTTAATTAAAAGAATTAAGTATTGTCTAGTAGGTCTAGAATTATGAATTAAGACCTAAGACAATTGCATAAACTTGTGGGTCAATGGGTTAGATGAATTAGGTCCATAATTGGGTTAGACCTAAGGTTAGCTTAAAAAAATAGACTAAATAGAGTAATTGATCAAATCTAATCAAAAGTTGAATTAGATTAGGTCAAGGATACTCTAGACTCAACTTCAATAGTTGTAGTTGAATGGGTCCATGTCTTTAACTAGACCAAGATGGACTTAATTCATGGCTACGCGGTGGAGCCCTATTTACTAAGTTGATCAAAATTAAAACTAATGAACCGGTTGGTGTCTAAGGTAAGTTCGGCAGTTTTGACCAGTGGTTCTTAAGCGGGAGCTACTCGCATTGATTCGATCATTGACGAGTTAATGGCAAATCCTCACCACTGATCTCACTTACCTGGCCAATCTGGTAAGTTAGATTTTGATTAGATCACTTGGTGATTAGAGCTCACCCATGTCATTAGGTAAATCAGTGTGACTGATTTAGGTGCTCCTAATGCCAACTTTAATTAAATTTTTTTTTAATCTGACTTGGTGAAGTCAGTGGGAGGATTGAAATTGGCTGGATGATTTTTTCTCTACTATCCTTTAATAAAATTTCAAAAATTATTAGGTCCCTAAAATGATTAAGTTATAATGATAACTAAGTCAATGCCTCCCATTAAGTGAGTGATAATGAGTCCATTAGTTCAATGATCATTGGAGGCCCAAAGGCCTGGTGCTCATTGGCTAATGAAATTATCATTCATAATATGATAATTTGGTTGAGTCTTTCTGATGGTGGTTAGGTTGGCCGGCCAAAATCGGGCCTGATCATTTATTGGTCTGATTCACCAAATTAAGTCATGTTAATGGTTGGACCTAACCAGATCTTTTCAGTGGAGACCAAAGCCTACTGATTAGGTTTTAGAGCAAAATCAATTACTAGAAGTTATTTAGAGAAACAACTGGTTAAGAACCTATCCATAGATGCACATGGGTTGACCAACCAAAGTTGGGCTCATGTGTAGTCTGTGTGGATTCTAGTACCCATTAAGGAGTTAAAGTAATTCCTCGAATTGGAGGTTGAGGCTACCGGTTCGTAAAAATATTAGAAAAAACTTTAGACTAAAGTCCAAGTCTTTAGTATTAATTTATGTACTAATAGAGATCTGATTTTTCTTTATACAGCTATGGCCACTACCCTGTCGCTCCGATCGTTATTAGATAATGACAAGCTCATAGGACCTAATTTCGATAGCTGGTATCGAAAATTGAAAATCATCCTTGAGCAAGAGCGGATCCTTTATGTAGTAACGGATCTAGCACCTGAGGAGCCAGCTCCGAATGCTAGTAAGGCGATCCGAGACACTTACCAGAAGTGGCTCAATGACCGCACCACCGTCCGATGTATTATGCTGGCAGCAATGAATGACGAGTTCAGCCGCAGGTTTGAGAACGCCCAGCCACAGGAGATGCTTCAAGTGTTGAACAACTTCTTTGGCACGTCTGACGACGTTGAAAGGCACAAAACTAGTTGTGCCATTTTCAATGCTCGGATGAGGGATGGGGCCTCAGTCACTGATCATGTGCTGTACATGATCAAGATGATTGAGCATCCGAGCAAATTGGGTTTTCCTCTGCACGAGCAGCTCGGTAAGGATGCGATCCTTAATTTCTTGCCCAAGTCCTTCCTCCCATTCCTTACTCATTTTCGAATGAGAAAGCCTACAGTAAACTATCACAGGTTGTTGGGGTTGCTGCAGTACTTTGAGAAGGATCACCAGCTCCATAAGGAGTCGATGAATGTAGTGGGAGGGTCTTCTTCTCGTCGTCGACCCTTTGGGAAGGGGAAGAAGAACAAGAAGAAGAAGAACAAGAAGATGCAGCCTCATGCTGGGACGGTTGCACAGGGTCAGACCAAGAAGCGCAAGCCCGACCAGAGCCAGGCGGAGTGCTTCTTTTGCAAGAAGCAGGGGCATTGGAAGAGGAACTGTCCTCAATACATTGCCTCCCTGGACCCGAACAGGCCGAAGAAGAAGCAAGGTAATTATATGATAACTCCTTGCAATTTTTTCATTTGTGATACTACTGCCTGGGTATTGGATACCGGAAGCCCTTATCATATTTGTAATTCGATGCAGGGTCTGCAGGTCAGTAGGAGATTTGATGAAGGCGAGAGGTTCCTGAACGTTGGAGATGGAAGCAAAATTCTAGTTCTAGCTTTAGGAATCATGAGTCTTGTAATCAATTCTCGTAATATAATTCTGAGTAAATATCACTATTGTCCAAGTTTTTTATTAAATATTATTTCTGTAGGCCTTTTGGCCATGTACGGTTATAATTTTTTAATAAAAAAAATACTTGCAATATCATTTTGAATGATGTTACAATATTTATTGGATAATTAAATAATAGAATTTACTTACTATCACAGCCTGTTAATGTGGTTCAAAACTTTAGTAAACACCCTAGAATAGATAATGTGTCAGAAGTCTACCTTTGGCACTGTAGGCTTGGTCATATCAATAAGAACAGGATAAACAGGTTGGCTCAAGAAGAAATTCTTGAACTTGGTGATTGTGAATCACTTCCAACCTGTGAGTTTTATCTTTTTGGAAAGATGACCAAATCACCTTTTACTGGAAAAGATGAGCGAGCCAGTGAACTCTTGGGTCTGATACATTCTGATGTATGTGGACCTATGAGCTCAAGTGCAAGAGGTGGATATTTCTACTTCATAATCTTCACAAACGACCTATCGAGGTATGGGTATGTCTACTTAATGAAGCATAAGTCGGAGTCATTTGAAATGTTCAAACTATTCCGAAATGAGGTAGAAAAATAAACTGAGAAGTGTATTAAAATTCTTCGATCTGATCGAGGAGGTGAATACCTTTCCAATGAGTTTCTGACGTATCTAGGAGAGAATAAATTCTCTCTCAGTGGACTCCTCCTGGAACACCACAGCATAATGGTGTGTCTGAAAGGAAGAATCGGACCTTATTGGACATGGTTCGATCCATGATGGGGTTTGTTGGTCTGCCGATCTCCCTCTGGGGATATGCGCTCGAATCGGCTTGTTACCTTCTAAATAGAGTTTCGAGTAAGTCTGTAGCCAAAATGCCATATGAGATATGGATAGGACGTAAGCCAATACTCTCGCACCTTAGGGTTTGGGGGTGTCCGGCTTATGTTAAACGTTTAATTACAGACAAGCTTGGACCTAGGTCTGACAAGTGTAATTTTATAGGATACCCAAAAGAGACCAAAGGGTATTATTGCTACCTTGCTGATGAGCAAAAATGTTTGTCAGCCTTAAGGCAATCTTTTTAGAAAAGAAATTCCTTAATGAAGGAACTGTTGCCTCTAAGGTCGAACTTGACGAAGTTCGACAGGTGGAAAAACTGACACATGTTACTGAACCTGAACCGGATTTGATTAGATCAGATCCGGAGCCCATTGATTATGCACCCTTAAGGCGGTCTGGTAGAGTACCACATCAACCGGACAGATACTATGGTTTCTTGATCTGGGATGACGATCCTGTCGAACTTGATGAAAACGATGAGGATCTGATCACCTACATGGATGCAATGCAGAGACCTGACTCTGAGAAATGGCTAGAGGCTATGAAATCCAAAATGGAGCCATGAAGGTCAACGATGTGTAGACATTGGTTGACTCACCCGAAGGAGTAAAACCCATAGAGTGTAAGTGGGTCTTCAAGAGAAAGAGGGGCGCAGACGGAAAGGTGGAGACCTATAAAGCCCATCTGGTTACCAAGGGATATCGTCAACGTTATGGTATAGACTATGACGAGACGTTTTCTCCTGTGGCAATGCTCAAATCCATTCGGATTATGCTTGCGATAGCTGCCCATCTAGACTATAAAATCTGGCAGATGGATGTGAAGACAGTTTTTCTAAATGGAGAGCTGGACGAAGAGGTGTATATGATACAACCTGAAGGGTTCACATCCACAGATGAGTCTAAGGTATGCAAGCTACAAAGGTCCATTTATGGACTTAAGCAGGCATCTCGGAGTTGGAACATACGTTTTGATAGGACGATCAAAACGTATGGCTTCATTAAGAACGGAGAAGAGCCCTGCATTTATAAGTGGGCTAATGGTCCAGTAGTAGTATTTCTTGTGTTGTATGTGGATGACATTCTCTTAATCAAAATGATATCCCTGCATTACAGGGAATAAAGATTTGGCTATCATCACAGTTCTCCATGAAGGATCTAGGAGAAGCTTCCTACATCCTAGGGATGAGGATCTATAGGGATAGATCCAAAAGATTGCTTGGCTTATCCCAGTCCACGTACATTGATACTATGCTGAAAAGATTCAGTATGAAGAATTCCAAGAAAGGCTATCTACCAATAGGCCATAGAATTTCTCTCTCGAAAAGGGATTGTCCACAACACCTCAAGAGAGAGAGCGTATGGGTAGGATTCCATATGCTTCGACAGTAGGATCTATCATGTAGTCATGACATGTACACGACCAGATGTGGCATACTCACTAGGGGTAATGAGTAGATACCAATCTGATCCAGGGGAGAATCACTGGAAGGTTGTTAAAATCATCCTGAAGTATTTAAGAAATACTAAGGACCAGTGGCTTGTTTATGGTGAATCGAACTTGAGACTTATAGGGTTTACAGACTCTAGTTTCCAGTCTGATCGCAATGATAGCAAGAGTGTGTCAGGATTTATTTTTATCCTTAAGGTGGGGATGTCTGCTGGAAGTGTTCCAAGCAGCACACTGTGGCTGATTCAGTATGCGAGGCAGAGTATATTGCTACATCAGATGCTGCCAAAGAAGCGGTGTGGCTGAGAAAATTCATCACCGAGCTCAGAGTAGCACCCTCTCTTGTTGGTCCAGTTTTGCTCTACTGTGACAGCTCTGGACCATTGCTCAGGCGAAGGAACCGAAGGCACACCAGCGGACGAAGCATATTCTACGCCGCTACCATCTCATTCGGGAGATCATGGATCGAGGTAACGTCGACCTTCAGAAGATCGACGGGAAGGAGAACCTGGCTGACCCATTCACTAAAGCTATTGCGGTGAAGGAGTTCAACGACTACAAGTCGAAGATGGGTATTAGATACTGCACCGATTGGCTTTAGGCCAAGTGGAGAATTATTGTGAATAGTGTCCCAAGCCAATCATCAGCCTGTTGATGGTTGTGCTCCTTTTGTATTAGTACATGAATTATAAATAAATAAAAGTTATTTTGATATTTTTTCATCATAAATGTTTCATCTTCTAATGAACTCCTGTATTGTGGTAAGTCCTTAGGACTATTTAGACTCGAAAAGGAGGATTTGTCGCTTAGTCCTTAAACCTGTTCGTGACCAAATGATACGTTGTTACCAAGGACGACAACGTTTATCGAGCATAGGTCTTGTGTGCCATATGGGTTGGTTGTCCTCATAACCAAGGAGTGTGGAGATACTGGTATGGCATACAGGTGAGATGTAATGGTACATCTGCACTGAACGTGACCGACTCCGGAGCTATTTCTACTGTCAAGATTTGCTCCGATGGGATATGGGTATAAATGTCCCCCACCTGAGACCGCCACGGTGACTTGCAAGCAACTCACTGCACTTAGGCACTGGACTACCTGAATTTCTAATTCAGTGATGGAAGGCTGCTGGGTGTAGTCAAGTACTTGACTTGTCGGTGCGTGTGTCAAGATGGGATTGACCACTCCAGTTTAGGAGCTGTGTACAGTCGTGTTTCAATTTAGCAAAACCTTGGCCAGGGTAGTCCTAGTGAGGAGTCACAGGACTAATTGAGTTGAGCACGATTGGATGATCTCATCAGGGTTGACAGTTTAACCCTGAGTCGTCCTAAACACAGGGGTCAAAAGGGATGAATTATACGGTAACCATATTCACGTAGGTTCTGAATGTTGGATTGTGACTATTCGACCTATCCGATCATCGGGTACCATTCTAGATGGTGACTTCGATTGTACAGGAATTGGTTCCTGTGCTACCGGCTTAGGTTCGAACCTGCGGGATCACACACATTAGAGGTTCCTTTCTGATCTGATGGCTGATTATGAGTCTTATGTGTCTGGACTCTATGATTGAGAATTAAGATTCTCTGATCATGAGTTCCACACATTTTGGGTATCGGGGTCAAAATTTTGAATTTCAAATTTTGAATTTGAAATTTGAACTCTTTGATCAGGGTTTCATATCGATGGTCTCTGATGCCTAATTACCCATCAGATTTGGACTCAATATTTATGAGAGATTTAATTAGTGATTTGATCCTAATTAACTCAATTTAATTGTGTAATTATTTTTAGATCAAGTCCAATTGAATTGGATTCAGTTTGGATTGACCCGATTAGGTTAAGTGTTGATCTAATCGCTAAGGTGGCTTAGTCCTGATTTGATCAGGGTTAGGTTTAGTTAATTCCTGATTTGATTAGAATTTTATTGAGCCTAATTAAGTCTAATTGTGTTGGGTTTAATCTGGTCTAATTGTGCTTAACCTATTTTAATTAGGTTGGCTCAATTTGAATCAAACTACCTTGTTTTAAATTTCTACGCCACCCAACTTCCTTGCCCCATTTGAATTCACGAGAAAAATTTTCTCATGAATTTTCTCTCATGCAAAGCTCTCTCATGCCCATATTTTGTGTGCCAATTATTTGGATTAACTTGGTTTGTTACCCATCCAAATTCAAAGGGGTTTTGAATTTGAATGGATAACCAAATAACCATGCGCCAGCTTATCCTCTTTTGTGCGCCCCATATTCCACACGAGAAATGGTTTCTCATGAAAGTCTCCATGCACAAAAAAAGGCCACGCCATCTCTTCTTTCTCGCACAAATGGATGAGGATAAGATTGGTTGATACTTGAATTCAAATTTGATTTGAATTTAAGTGAGCAACCACCTCTTCTTATCCACTCACACGCTTTCAACATCTCTTGCGATGTTTTATAAAATGAGAAAGGGAGGGGGCATGGGCAATGAAAGAAAGAAGAGATAAGGGGCATGGGGAGGTTCTGAAAAAATTTTGAAGTGTTCAAAATTTACCGAGAGGAGAGAAAAAGGAGAGAGAAGTGGGCGCAGGGTTTTTGGTGTGTACCCTAGGGTTTCTACCTAGGGTTCGGGAAGTGAGATTGGTGTGCCACGAGTGTCGTGAGTCCACCAAATTTTTGGAAGAGATCCATCAGCCTCTCAACCAACTATGCAGATGATCTAGAGCATCTGAGGAGTCGGCACACATCGATCGAAGGAGTTCGATCAAAATCAGCTATCAAAAGGGTGAAATCACGAACTAGCATTCGTGAGGAACCGATCAGACGGGAGCTTCGTGTGGACGATCCATGGAGGCCAGACACTAGTATAGCTACGACGTGAAGATCAGAGCCCCTGATGGTGATCAGATTGCGGTGATCGACTATCCGCAAAATGTGATGTGTTCTGAACACAGTACAGTAAAAAGTTTACTGTTTCAAATTTGAATTTCAAATTTAAATGCATGCTGTTGTATCATATTTAGATCCTAGTGTAGGGTTAATTAGTATTAATTAATAAGATTAATTAATAATTCTGCTATAAAATAGTAATTTTGAAAAAATTTTAAAATTACCATTTTGCCCCTGCACTGAATTTTCACTTCACGCCCATCGTGGAGAATCTGACCTACACTGGTGGGAGTTTATCCGTCGACAGAACTTGAGAACGTTGCGAAGGCTCGACCGTCGGAGAGGTTCGAAAAAATGTCGCTGAATGTCGGACATCGGTAGAACCCCTGGAGGGTCACTCCTGACACGAACTTCGATTGAGGGGGTATTTTATACCCAACACCAGTCCTCTTACTTTCGAATTCGAGTTTCGAATGAAGGAAGTACAGAGAAATTTTTACAGCCGAAGTTGTCCCCTTGAATCCTGTGCGCGATCGCCCTCGAATATCCTGGCATTTAATGCGTGAGCTGGAGTCTTTTTCCAATTAGGGCGATCCGAAGGGTCCTTTCAAAATTTCCATCGAAGCGTAATCCCAAGCGCCACACCATAATGGTCCCGCCAGCGGTCGGCCCTATGCCGCGGTGAGTGGGACACGTGGCGGGCATTGGTTGACCTCGGGATATCTGCCACCATAACTGTGCCAGGCCCCGTCGCTTATTTAAGCCTCCTCTTTCCCTCTGGGGACTTCATCTCACCTGAGAGTCGACGCCTTTCTTCTGCCTAAGAGTTTAGCCACCCCATCGGTGCCCTTTTCGACTCTGGGCATTCTTCGCACCAATCTTCGCCATCTCCACCGGCTCCCCGCCGCCTTCAGCCTTTCGAGCCCTTTCGAGGAGTTCTCCCATCGAGGCTTCTGCCCCGGAGGCCAATCTCGAGAGGATGTTGCGGATCGAGAGGAGTAGGAGGGGGAAGACAGTGGTCTACGAGTTCAGCGGCTACCGAACTGTCACTAAGGGTTTCCACCGCCTCAAAGGGGGCTCGAGGGAGAATTCCTTCAACAACAGGGATTTGATAAAGAACCAACCGGTGAGCACGTTCCACCCAAGAATTTTGGAGTAGTTGAACGAGGTGACACCGGTCAAGGGGGTAGAGTTGTCGTCATAAGCTGTGGCGTGTTTCTTGACGTCGTCGGGGTCGAGGGACCAGAGGTGGTCGCACTGACGGTGGGGCAGTAGAACTTGTTGCGGAGATGGTGGAAGTAGCGCATGCCGACCTTGTCGAAGTACCTAGGATGGTGGTCATCGTGGAGCACACGATGGTGGTGCATGCCTCCGACGTCATCGCGGCCTCCGGGGTACTTTCGGTTCTTCCCGATGCAGGTCGTCATCGCCGCTGCCATCGCCGTCGCTGTCCCTTGAATTCTATCCCCCCTTTTCCCCCTAGGGTTGGGGTTTCGGCAATGGAGCGGAACGAGGCGGGGGGCGAGAGCCGAGGGGTTTATCACATGCACTGGAAAATACTGCTTAGAAGGACGGAACCGAAAGGAGAAGTCGAGAGCTTGAAGTGGTCCCTAACGTGTTCCTTTCGAGTCTTGTAGTAATGTTCTTTTTCCTCGGCCCTCAGGGTCTTGTAACGTACATCTTGTTAATCAAGAATGAGAAAGAGATTTTGTTATCTTGTCCGCACTTTGCATCAAATTGTCGCCTGCCGAACTTCTTTCATTCACCATTGTGATTGTTGTATTCCCCTCCTCTTTTCCTTTTCGTCTTCTTTCTCTCTTCTCCCCCCCTCTTTTTTTTTTTTTGTCGATGTCGTCTGGAGGTTACTGGTCATTGCCGCATCGACTCACCTTTTCGGTCATCTTTCTTCTTCAGCCTTAAGGGCTCTGTAATGCATATTTAGTAAATAACATGAGAAAGAAATTTTCTGCTACCTCTTTTACTCATGTGTTGAATTGTCGTTTGTCGAGCTTCCTTCGGCTTTTGCCTTGTTCGATATCGATGTCATTCGGAGGTACCTGATCGCCGTCGCATTGACCCATCCTTCTGTTTGTGGCCGCTGATTTGTCTGGGACCACTCGAGTTTGACGCCTCCTTTCAGAGTTCGAGCTCGGAGATCTAAGCTTCTCGTCGTCCTGAGGAAGCCGTCTTGTCCTTGGCCTGCGTTGAGAGCTCTTTTGGAGATCGGAGATTTCGATGAGAACCTCCATCCTCGTTGAGACAAGGTCCCCTATATTTTTAATATAATTTATTTTTATTTGTCACTGATGTAGCTCGTCGCTTTCCTTTTTAACTCCTTCTCCTTTTTTTTTTCTTTTCTCAAGTAAGGGTTTTCCCCCTGCTCTTAGTGGGGTCGCGGGAGCGCAGGGGGGTCACTGGGAAGGTTTTCTTTTTCCTATCCGATCTTGAATGACCAGACCTTAATTGGTGTCAGGATGAGGTTCTTCCCCTATTTCTGACGTAATCGGTTTCAGCTCAGGTTAGGACGAGGTCCTCCTCTTATCTCTAATAGGGCTATGGGGGCACATATGGGCATTGCAGGGCCTCTCCCTCCATCTGGTCTAAGTGTAACTGGGCCTTCGACCTTGCTCATGTTAGGACGAGGTTCTCCTCCTATTTCTAACAGGGTCGTAGGGGCATATATGGGCGTTGCAGGGCCTCTTCCCCTATCCGGTCTAAGGGTAATCGGGCCTTCGACTTTGCTCAAGTTAGGACGAGGTTCTCCTCCATCCCTAACAGGATCGTGGGGGCACATATGGGCGTTGCAGGGCCTCTCCCCCATCCGGTCTAAGGGTAATCGGGCCTTCGACTTTGCTCAAGTTAGGGCGAGGTTGTCCTCCTGTCCCTAACAGGGTCGTGGGGGCACATATGGGCGTTGCAGGGCCTCTCCCCCCATCCGATCTAAGGGTAACCGGACTTTCGACTTTGCTCAAGTTAGGGCGAGGTTCTCCTCTTGTCCCTAACAAGGCCGTGGGGGCACATATGGGCGTTGCCGGACCTTTCCCCCCATCTGATCTAAGGGTAACCGGGCCTTCGACTATGTCGAGACGAAGTTCTCCTCCTGCTCCCGACATGGTTCGTTTTGACTGTCCTGTCGATATAGGCTCGTGCCAAGAGAGAAGACATGTGGATATAAGACTTTTATTTAAAGTAAAGTTATCGGTAATACATTCGTAAGTTTTTCGAGCTCCATAGTCGTGGGAGGTCTGCTCCTCCAAGCTCCTTAAGGTAATAAGTTCTGGGCCGGACTACTTCCTCGACTTCGTATGGGTCTTCCCAATTTGGGGCAAGCTTCCCTTGATCCTGAGGTTGCGAGACAGCGGCTCGTCGAAGCACTAGGTCTCCTGCTCTAAAGGCTTTATTTTTGACACGGGAATTGTAATAGCGGGCGACTTTCTGTCTGTAGACTGCGATCCGAACTTGAGCTACCTCCCATTTTTCTTCTAGCAAATCGAGGTTGGCTTTAAGACCTTACGAATTGTGATGTTCGTTGAATGCCACGACTCGTGCCGACGGAAGCTTGAGCTCAATTAGGATAACAGCCTCCGTTCCGAAGGCTAGAGCGAAGGGGGTCTCCCCCGTGGACAGTCTTTGGGTAGTTCGATACGCCCACAACACATGATAAAGTTTGTCTGCCCAAGTTTCCTTCGCTTTTTCGAGCCTCATCTTGATCTCTTGCAGTAGAGTTCTGTTGGTCACTTCAGCTTCGCCGTTCGCCTGAGGATGGGCTACCGATGTGAAGTTGTGGGAGATATTCAGGTCTTCACAAAATTCACAAAATTGCCGCCCATTATCAGTAATTAGGATTCTCAGCAGGCCGAACCTGCAAACGATTGACTTCCAGACGAAGTCTTGCACTTTAGCTTCTGTGATTTTCGCCAGTGGTTCGGCTTCGACCCACTTGGTGAAATAGTCAATTGCTACCAGGAGAAACTTTCTCTGCCCCGATGCCATGAGAAAGGATCCAAGGATATCCATCCCCCATTGCGCAAACGGCCATGGGGCACTCAAGGGTGTAAGTTCGGCGGTGGGCTGTCTCTGGATGTTGGCATATCTCTGATATCGATCACACTTTCTGACCTATTCAATTGAGTCACGATACATTGTCGGCCAGTAATACCCTTGGCGGAGCAACTTGTGTGATAAGGATCTAGCCCCCAGATGGCTTCCGCAAATTCCTTCATGCACCTTCCACAAGGCGTAGTCAGCTTCCGAAGGTCGGAGATATTTTAAAAGGGGCAAAGAGTATGATCTCTTGTACAACTTATCCTCATAAAGGATGTACCGGGAGGCTTGATTTCTGAGCTTCCGAGCTTCTTTTGCATCATGAGGGAGAACCCCGTCTCTGAGATATGCCACCAGTGGATCGATCCAACTGGGCTCATGATCAATTTCCATCACGGGCCACGATTCTTCCGTACTTGGGTACTTCAGAACTTCAAAGAGAACATCCTTGGGCAATTCAGCCGGAGCCAACGTAGCTAGCTTGGAGAGAAAATCGGCCCTGGTATTTTCCATCCTTGGAATCTGCCTGATGTTGAAGCTACTAAAGGCGGGGATGAGCTTCTTTACCTTTTTAAGATACTTAGTCATGCTGTCCTCTCGGAGGCATCTGTCCGGTGCAGAATCGCCTTGATCAGCTGGTCGGTGAGCAACGTTACGGTGTGCCCTTGAAAGTAGGGTCGGAGCCTCCGGGCTGCAATCAATAGGGCGTAAGTTAGTTTCTCTAATTTAGTATACCTGATTTCGACATCTCTCAACGCACGACTGATGTAGTAGATCGACCGTTGAACTTTTGCTTCTTTCTTGACAAGAACTGCTGCAAGAGCCATAGGAGAGACCGCCAGGTATAAAAATAGCTCCTCTTCAGCTCGGGCTTCACCAACAACGGAGGCGAGCCGAGGTAGCTCCTTAGCTCTTCGAATGCCTGTTGGCACTCAGTGGTCCAACAGAAGTTCTTCGACCACTTGAGGGTTTGGGAGAAGGGTAAGCACCGTTCGACCGACCTCGCAACGAAGTGATTCAGGGCTGCCACCCTCCCTGTAAGGTGCTGAACCTCTTTTATCGACTTCGGGTGGCCATCTCCTGGATGGCGCGAATTTTCTCTGGATTGGCTTCAATCCCATGCCTTGATACCATGAAGCCCAGAAACTTCTCCGAGGTCACTCCGAAAGCATATTTAGTCGGGTTCAGCTTCATCTTATATTTTCGGAGGGCATCGAAGGTCTCCTCGATGTGGTTCATGGAAGATTTGCTTTTCACGAGTATGTCATCCACATAGACCTCCATGTTGCGGTCGATCTATTCCTTGAAGATTTTGTTCACCAGCCGCTGATAGGTCGCACCTGCATTTTTGAGGCCGAAAGGCATGATCCTGTAATAGTAAAGGCCATGGTTAGTAATGAAAGCAGTCTTTTCTTCGTCTTCGGATGCCATCTTGATTTGATTATAATCGGAGAGTGCATCCATAAAGGTGAGAAGTTCATGGCCCGAGGTTGCATCCACCAGTTGATCAATTCTGGGCAGAGGGTAGCTGTCCTTTGGGCAGGCTTTATTCAGCTTTTTGAAGTCTATACACATCCTCCACTTGCCGTTTACCTTTTTGACTAGGACAATGTTGGAAATCCAGTCAGGATAATTGATTTCTCTAATGAATCTTGCTTTCAGGAGTTTGTCCACTTCCTCGGCTATCGCTTTCTACCTCTCCGGTGTATGACCTCGGATTTTTTCTTTCATCGGTCGATGCTTTGGATCGACGGCCAGACGGTGTTTCATGACTTCTGCGTCAATCCCCGGCATGTCTGCTGGAACTCAAGCGAAAATGTCCGCATTCTTTCATAGGAAATCAATGAGCTGCGTCTGCACCTCTTCCCCTAGGTTGGAGCCGATCTTCACCACATGCTCCACATTTCCATCGTTCAAAGGGATCGAAACCAGATCTTCGATTGGGCCGCCCCTTTCCTCAGCGAGATCGTCGTGGGCGTCCAGCCCATCAATCGGACAGAGGTCAGATTGGTCACTTCTTTGCAAGGCTATGTTGTAGCAGTGTCTGGCCAGGGCTTGGTCTCCCCTGACTTCTCTGACCCCCTGGTTGGTAGAAAATTTCAATTTCAAATGGTAGGTTGACACCACGGCCCGGAGAGCGTTGAGGCCAGGTTGGTCGAGGATTGCATTGTAGGCTGACGGCACCTTCACTACCAGGAAATTCACCAAAGCCCTGGATTATCTTGGATATCGACCCGCAGCTATAATCAAAGTTATTACCCCCTCCACTGGGACAGCATCACCGATAAATCCTACCAGAGGGGAGCTAATCGGCCCCAAATGGCCGTCAAGGATGGATATTTTTGAGAAGGCATCGTAGAACAAAATGTCGGTCGAACTTCCATTGTCGACAAGAATGCGGCGGACATCGTAATTAGCTATATTTAAAGAAACTACAACTACATCGTTATGAGAAAATTGAACTCCCCGAGCATCTTCTTCAGTAGAGGTTATGGATTTCTCAATCCTTTGTCATTTGGGAGGTCCGGCCAATACACCGGTTGTTTCCTGTCGGGATTCTCCCGAGATGGTGTTGGCGAAATCCATCGGAAGCCGATCATCTGACCGCTCCATGCCGACCGCTGTTGCCGGAGGAGGAGGTGCCTGGGAAACCGGAGATGGGGTCGGGGCTTGTGGAGCTCGTCGAGATCTGGCTGCGGAGGCCGTTGGCCGCCTGGAGGATGCCCTTCGGGGAGGCATCAGGTGGAGGCCAGGTAGGAAACTGGAGGAGAGGATATCAAGGAAGATGATCGGAGGTGGTCCCGTTGAGCACTCCTTTAAGAACAAAGGTACTGTGAAGACACAGGCCCCTTCCTCTAGCGCCAATCCTGTTTGTGTAAAAATCTGCCTGCGTCGGAGAAGCTAGAGTCGAGGGAGTCACGGTCGCCATCGGGACCTGCAAAGAAAGTCTAAACCGGAGTGGGGTTGCTCCGGCAAGACCCTCCGATGCTTAAGTTAGTTCTCTACCTCAACGAGAATGGAGTGCTCGAACGAAAAATTTTAGCAGAGTTTTGAGATAGAAATGAGAGCTTAGAGAATAACGTATCTAGGATCCTCCTTTTTATAGGCGGAGGGGGTAATAGACTGATAGCGACGTTTGTAACCATCTGGCAGTGGGCTGTTTGAAGCCAGGAGGAGTTTGTCATGAAGAGTAGTGGAGTGGAATCGTGGCCATCATCGTGACCTGCCACGTGGAGTCTGTTGCGGGGAGTAGAGCGACGTCCGTTGTCGCGACTTGCCAGAGGGTGGAGGAGCCATGCGGTATTCATCGCAGAAAGTGGAGCAGAGTCGTGGCCATTACTGTGGCTTGCCAGGGAGTTATGAAGCCGTGCGGGATCCGTCGCAGGAAGTGGAGCAGAGTCGTGGCCATTACTGTGCCTGCCAGGGAGTGATGGAGCCGCACGGGATCCATCACAGGAAGTGGAGCAGAGTCGTGGCCGTTACTTTGGCCTGCTAGGGGATCTAGGCCTGTCGATCGAAGTTCGGTTCAGGTGCCTGGAGGAGAGAGATAGCTATCCATCTGAGAGGAGCTCGGATGTTGCAAATCCTGTTGGGTGCCTTGGGCGTTAAGGCTGAAGGTGAGGACCACTTGCCGTAGGAGCTCGGTCAGAGGCTTTCCGCAGACGCAGTCAGTTTTGCACAGATTTTGATAAGGGGTCGACCAACGGTGGATGTCGGATGGCACTGGAGAGGTTCATCCACTGGAGGGGTCCAACTGCTGGATTCTATGAGCCCGGCATTTGCCCGCTTATAGAAGTTCGGTTGGAGTCCGATCTCCATAGAAGACGGATGGGGATCATTTGTCGAGGATCTCGGCCAAAGCCTGTCTGCAATAGAAATCCGAAAGGAAGTCGTCCACAATGGAAGCTCGGGTGAAGGCTTACGGTGGGAATCCGGCACAGACCGCTCGTGGTAGAAATTTGAAGTAGATCGTTTGTAGAAGAAACTTGGAGTAGGTCGCTTGCAGTAGAAGCTCGGAGTCCGGCCCTTGTAGGAGTTCAGGGTGAGGTCTACCTGTAGTCGGAGTCGGGGATGAAGTCCGGCTCCCATAGGATCCGGATGAAGTCTTCCTGCAGTAGTCTAGCTCCCGTAGGAGTCCGGATGAAGTCTACCTGCATTTAGAGTCGGGGATGAAGTCGGTTCCCGTAGGAGTCCGGATGAAGTCTACCTGCAGTCAGAGTCGGGGATGAAGTCCGACTCCTGTAGGGGTCCGGGATGAAGTCTACCTGCAGTCGGAGTCGGAGATGAAATCCGGCTCCCGTAGGAATCCGGATGAAGTCTTCCTGCAGTAGTCCGGCTCCCGTAGGAGTCCGGATGAAGTCTACCTGCAGTCGGAGTCGGAGACGAAGTCCGACTCCCGTAGGAGTCCGGATAAAGTCTACCTGCATTCGGAGTCGGGGATGAAGTCCGGCTCCCTAGGAGTCCGGATGAAGTCTAGAAGGTGGTCGACCACCGTCGAAACTTGAGTGGAGTCTGCCCGTCATGGAGAATCCAGCCTACACTGGTGGGAGTTTATCCGTCGCAGAACTTGGAACGTTGCAGAGGCTCAACCGTCGGAGAGGTTCGAAAGATGTCACCGAAGTCGGACGTCGGTTAGAACCCCTGGAGGGTCACTCCTGAGACGACTTCGGCTGGGGGATATTTTATACCCAACAGAAGGTTTGAAATCAAAGTGGATCTCGAATCAAATGACCAAACAAATATTTAGATAAAGGTGAAAATAGACTAGATAATATCCATCCAGATTTAATTTGTATTTGAATCTGCCTGAATCTGAAAAAAATTTGAGCATTCAATTGATAATTATATCCACATCATATTTGTCAACAAAAATGAATATGGATAGAATAGACAACTATCTAATCCATATCCAAATATCCAATTCTATTTATAATTTTATTTAATTTTTATATAAATTTAAAAAAAAAATAAATGACCACTATGCTATTAACTTGATTTATCTTCCACTTAAGGCATGTTTGGATGTCTGGGCCAAAATTCTATAGAATTTGTAGGTTGAGTCCAGATAACCAGCTAAATTAAACTAGCTTGAACCTATAATTATAAGAACCCAAAAAATCACTGGAGCGAGTTTATGCAATTGTCTTAGGTCTTAATTCACAATTCTAGACTACTAGACAACACTTAATTCTTTTAATTAAGTATTTGGGCTGATGGATCAGGTTTGGCATTTCGAAAATAATTTTCAAATTTGAAAGGTTTTATTTTTTTGTTCACCAAATATGTTGACTCATTTCACAAAATAGATCAGCACATTTTATAAATAGCAATCCTATTGCTAATTACATAACAGAAAATAACTCAATCAAAATAAATCATGAATATTCCTTTAGATCTAATCTAACACATTCATGATAAATTTTATAATTGAACCTTTACATCTTAATTCCTTTCGCTGCTTCATCTGCATGGGATATAATTGTAGCGGCACCCTTACCGCCATAGGAGATCCCATCGAATGGGAGGAGAGGGCCTTTAAAACCTGCTTTCTCCTATGATCGGACGGCCATGGCAACCAACCCAATTCGATTACTTGCTACTTGGATCAAGTATATCTAAATATACCAATTTCAAAATTTAAATTTTGAATTTTAAATTTCAAACAAATTTCAATTTAAAAATTTTGAATTTCAAATTTTGAATTTCAAATTTTGAATTTCAAATTTTGAATTTTAAATTTTGAATTTCAAATTTGAAATTTCAACCAAATTTCAAATTTAAATTTTGAATTTCAAATTTTTGAATTTTGAATTTTGAATTTCAAATTTTAAAATTTAAATTTAAATTTTTAAATTTTAAATTTTGAATAACTTTCAAAATTTAAATTTCAAATTTTAATTTAAATTTTTGAATTTTGAATTTGAACAACTTTCAAATTCAAATTTCAAATTTAAATTTTAAATTTTGAATTTGAATAACTTTCAAATTTAAATTTTAATTTGAATTTTAAATTTCAAATTTAAACTTTAGATTATAACTTAATCTACGCATGCAAATAGATATATCATATTAAGAACCCGCTCTGATTCCATTTGTAGCGAAAATTCAGTACAGGGGTAAAATGATAATTTTAAAACTTTTTCAAAATCATGATTTTACAGCAGAAAATATTAATTAATTTAATTAATTAATATGAATTTACCCTACACTAGGATCTAAATATGAATATATAGCATGCATTCATTTAAATTTGAAATTCGAATTTGAACAATAAACACTTTATTGTAATGTGTTCAGAACACAATACCTTTGTGCGGGTAATAGATCACCACAATCTGATCACCATTGGAGAGTCTGATCATCATGACACAGCCACACAGCATGTCTAGCCTCTGCGGATCATCCACATGAAGCTTCCGATCTGATCGACTCCTCACGAGTGCTAGCTCGTTGTAGAGTCCTTTTGACGGTCGATGCTGATCGAACTCCTTCGATCGATGTCTGTCGATTCTTTGGATACTCCAGATTATCAACAATATGCTTGAGAGGATGTTGAAGATCTTCTTGAGATTTTATGGGCTTACGACACTTGTAGCTCACTTTCTCACTTCCCGAAACCCTAGGCTAAAACTCTAGGGAACTCACTGGAAACCTTGCACCCATCTTTTTTTCTTTTCTTTCTTTTTCTCTTGGAAGGATATGGACTTCCTTCTCACGCACAAGACTTCTCATGTCCCAAAATTTTCTCCAAAAATCTTTTCTTGCACGCTCCACTCTTCTCCTCCTTTTATAACAATGTCAAACGTCTTATCCAAAAGAAAGGATAAAGATGAGTAATTGCACATTTGAATTCAAATCAAATTTTGAATTCAAATGAACACCAACTTATCCCTTATCCACTAAAGCATGAGGCATGGCTTAAATTGTACATGGAGTGATTTCATGAGAAACCTTTTTTCATGTAATAAATGGGACGTAAAAAAAAGGATAAGGTACAAAGATTGATTGCCCATTCAAATTCAAACTTATTTTGAATTTGAATGGCCAACCAATCATCCTTATCCATCATTATGGCACATTAATGTGGGGCGTAGAGAGGGCTTGGCGTGAGAAAAAAATTCATGAGAAGTTCCTTCTCATGAATTCAAATAGGTGCAATGGAAGTGAGGTGGCGTATGGAGATTGGGTCAAGGTGGTTTAATTATTTAAACCAACCTAATTGAACCAAATAAGTTAGGTCCAATTAGACTAATTTAAAACCCAACTAAATTAGGCTTAATTAGGCTCAATAAAATCTAATCAAATCAAAAATTGATTAAGCCCAACCCTTGATCAAATCAGGGACCAAACCATCTCGACGATTAGGTCAACTCTTAACCTAATCGGGTCAAACCAACTGAATCCAATTCAATTGGACTTGATCCAAAAATAATACTCAATTAAATTGAGTTAATTAGAAATCAAATCACTAATTAAATCTCTCATAAATATCGAGTCTAAATCCGATGGGCAATCAGGCATCAGAATTCATCGATATGTAATCCTGATCGAAAAGTCCCAACTAGTGGGACTCTTGACCCCGGTACCCATAATGTGTGGAACTCATGATCAGAGAATCTTGATTCTCGATCACTGAGTCTCAAACATGTAGGATTCTACATCAGCCATCAGATCAGATAGGAACCTCTAATGTGTGTGACCTCACAGTTTGAACCTAAGTCGGTAGCACAGGAACCAATTCTTGTACTAATCGAAGTGACCATCTAGCAATGGTACCCGATGTTTGGATAGATCGAAGAGAGTTGCAATCGCAACACTCAGAACCTACATGAATATGGTTACTGTATAATTCATCCTTTTGACCCCTGTGTTTAGGATGACTCAGGGTTAACTGTCAACCCTGATCAGATCATCCGAATCGTGCTCAACTCAAACAGTCCTGTGACTCCTCACAAGGACTACCCTGGCCAAGGTTTTGCTAAATTGAAACACGACTGTACACAGCTCCTAAACTGGAGTGGTCAATCCCATCTTGACACACGCACCGACAAGTCAAGTACTTGACTACACCCGCAGCCTTTCGTCACTGAATTAAAAATTCAGGTTGTCTAGTGCCTAAGTGCAGTGAGTTGCTTGCAAATCACCGTGGCGGTCTCAGATCGGAGGGATATTTATATCCATATTCTATAGAGCAAATCTTGACAGTAGAAATAGCTCCGGAGTTGGTCATATTTAGTGCAGATGTACCCTTACATCTCACCTGTATGCCATATCAGTGTCTCCACACTCATTGGTTAAGAGGACAACCAACCTATATGGCACACAACGACTATGCTTGATAAACATTGTCATCCTTGGTAACAACGTATCATTTAGTCGTGAACAGATTTAAGGACTAAACGACAAATCCTCCTTTGTCGAGTCTAAATAGTCCTA